>NW_002987248.1:195695-203030 GCF_000006295.1 Pediculus humanus corporis | reverse complement strand
TGAAAAATACTAATTTGAACAAAGTTGTTCCTGATGATGATAGCAACGACGACGACGACGACGACGACGATGATGATGATGATTAAATAATATTAATTAAAAATTTTCGTTTTAAATTTATTATTATATTTTAGTGAAATGCTGATTAATTATTAATAATAATAATAATTATTATTATTATTATTGTATTGCTTTCGCAACGATTATTTTTGGTTTTCGATGCACTCTGTGTTTTATTATTATTATTATTATTATTTTACGAAATTTAATTTAATTTTAAAAAAATACATAAAGGGTAAAAAAAGGAAAGAAAAGAAAAGAGAAATATATATATATATATATATGTTTTTTCTTTTTCCTTTTGTAAATTTTTTTTTTATCATTATTATTACTATTATTATTATCATTATTTTTTTTTTCTTTTAGATTCCATACAACGGTTATAACGAATAAAAATAAATAAATAAAAATATATATATATATATATAGATATATTTTATAAATAATAATACTTTTTAATTATGTATGAATGAAGACGATGATTATTATTATTATTATTGATATCCTCACTATTATTATTATTATTATTAACATTTAAAATACTGATAATAATAATAATAATAATAATAATAATTTTTTAAAGTTTCGGTGTAATTTTCCTTTGTTTGAATCGAATGAAAACATAAACAATAATAATAATAATAATAATAATAATAGTAAGAAAAATAAAAATTTAATATAAATTAAGTAATTGATAAGTTTAATTAATAATAATAATAATAATAATAATAATAATAATAATAATAATAAAATGAATGTATAGATGTGTGCCTTTTGGTTCTTACGATGATAATAATGATAATAATAATAATAATGATAATGATGATGATACAGATGATGATGATGAGGAGGAGGAGGAGGAAGAGGAGGAGAAAAGAAAAAAAATTAAGAGTTTAATAACAAAAATTTTTCTTTTTTTTTCTCTCTCATTATTATTATCATTATTATTATTATTAATTATTAATTATTATTATTATTAGTTTATAAAAAAAAAAAAAAATTTATTTTGATTTTAATTGATTGGTGACTTTGTATTTTTCTTTTTTTTTTTTTTTTTAAATTGTAAATTTTTTTTTTTTTTTGTGAGCTCTGGTTATTATTATTATTACTACTACTACTACTTCTATTTTAAATAAATAAATAAATAAAATTAATTATAAATTTTCTTAATTAAAAATAAATAAATAAATAAATAATAAATCAAAAAAATAAATAAATAAAGTAAAAAAAAAAAATGTGTTGTTGTTTATTATTATTATAATTATCCAGTTATTATTATTATTAATAAGTCTGGAAATGTTATTGTAATGTGAAATTGATAAGAGATAATGATAATGAATAATAAATTTAATCAATTTCTTTTTTAAGGGGGGTGGAGGAAGGAAGAAAGGGAGGAAAAGGGAGTGAAATAAAAAAAAAATTTGAAATTTTTACAGGTTTTGTGTATGTAAATTTTTTTAAAAGGTTTTTATCAATTTTTTTTTTTTTAATTTATGACTACTTGAGCAGCAGCAGAAGCAACAGCAACAACAACAACAGCAGAAGTACTTTATGTTAAAAATAAAAACATTAAAAAGGTTTAAAAAAAAAAAAAGGGAGTTTAAACAAGTGAGTGAATATTTTATTATAGAAGGGAAATTAATAAATTTATGATTTGATAAATATAAATATATTATTTATATTATAAATAATATTAAAATAGTTATTTAAGTAATCATTTCCCTCCCCCATCCCCCAACACCCCCATCCCCGTTGGAAAATCATAATAAAAATTAATTTTTTTTAAGGAAAAACACATATTTTATTATTATTATTATTTTTTTTGGGTGAGTCGTTATACATAAAACAAATTTTTATTTATTTTTTTATTAACGTTAAATCATAATAATAATATTTATCTTTTGTTATTTAAATTTTTAAATAAAATAATTTATTAATTTTAAAATAAAAATAAAATTAAAATTAAAATTAAATTTAAATTAAATTAAAATTAAAAACGAAAAAATAAACGAATTCAATAATAAGAAAATTGTTTTTGTTGTTGATTTCTATCGAAATCAGAATCGATAATCGAAATAATATCGAAATTCTTACATTTCGAGTTTCCTTCCATGTTTTGGTTAAGTGTGTGTGTATCTCGAATTTAACAAAAGTGTTGCGAAAGTTTTTTTTTTTTTTTTAATACTTTTTTTTTTTTTTTATTAATTTTTATTTTATATATTTATTCATTGTAAATTAATAATCGATTTTAATTAATATTTAATTGTTTTTTATTTATATAAATTGGTTAAAATTATTTATTTATTTGTTTTTTTTTTTTTATAAATTATATTTTCGATATATACAATATTTTTTTTTTTTTTTTGTTAAAACTATTTCAATGAAGGAAGTGGCCTTGTATGTCGGCCATGTTTTTTTCTCAGCTCCACAGGTTTTCGTTGTGATTTAAGTATCGAAATGTAAATATTTTTTGTTTTCGTTTTACGTTTTACGGACTTGATAAAATGCGGGTAGTGAAAAGTGTGTACCTTATTTTTAAATTTATTAAAAATTTTTATTTTTTTGACATTTCGTAGTTATCAAATCGGTTGGATTTGAAAGATGCTTCTCGGCCTAAAAAGGTGAGAGTATTTAATTATTATAAGATGACTTTAACGTCGTTACATTTTAAACGAGGATTCTCGGTCTTTTTACGTTGTTTAAAAACCAGTGATTTATGTCCTTAAGTTTCAGAGCTAAGTCCAATATAAAGATTTTTTTCTTTCTTTTTTTTTTTCTTGTAATTTTTTGTTATATTTCTTTGTCCGTGAAACATATGGTAGAATTGATAATAAACCGATAATTACCCTTAAATAAATTTTTTTTTATTTTTTATTTCTGGTGGTAATCTTATATTATTAGGACATTGACCTTTTCTGATAGGAAATACTTGGTGGCTTGGTATTTACCTTAACATCACACATACTATCATAAATTTTTTTTTGTAAAAAAAAAACAAATTTTAAAAGTTTATATTAAATATTTTTATTTTACTTAATTGTTATTAATAAATGTTTTATCCGAATAAACAAAAGAAAGAAAGAAATGAAAAAAACAAAGAATTATCAGTCGAATGATTTTCGAATGATTTTTTAATAAATAATAAAATATCGATTTTAAAATATATACATATTTATATTCAAAATAGATTATGTAAGCAGGTGAATATATTATTATTATTTTCTTTAAAATAAAGATTACTATATATATTGAAAAATTAAAAAGAAAAATGATATGGAAAAATTGTCAGTTTTTTTTTTTACATGAGATTAAATTCATTTATTCGAATCGACTAATTTAATATTTAACTTTTCTTCTCTTCAATGTTTAATACATGTTGTTGTTTTCAATTTTAACACTCAACAAATTTATTTCATATTAACCTATGATAAATCATTTAAATGACTCCATCATCATCATCATCATCATCATCATCAATGTGGAAATTTTTTTTTATTAATTTTCCATGGTCAGAGATTCGAGTTTGTTGTAACAAAATCATTCGTAGATAAATTGATAGTTGATTTTTCTTTTAAAAAATGTAAAGATGTTGTAATTATTATTTTATTATGTATATAATTAATAATAGAAATTTATTTAAATTTTTGTAATTATTTAAAAAAAAAAGAAAAATGTTGTAACATGTAATCATTTTACAATTTTATCGAATAAATTTCTCCATGTGTGTGAGTGTGTGTGTGTAAAACCATTTTTCGATTTTGTGAATATAATAAAAATAATATTTTTAAAATGTTTTGAGATTGATGATGATGATGATGAAAAGGTTTATTGGTTGTGTGTATTGTACACCGTTATAAATTCCAAGTGTTGACTTTGTTTTATTTAAAATTACAAACATTTATTTAAACACACACACACACACACACACACTTACACTTACATACAGATATGGAAAAATTCAAGTTTTTATTTTTGTTAACGTTCATAACTATTCAAAGACACGTTTTTTTTTTTTTTTTTTTTTTATATTTTATTTTATTTTTATTTTTATTTTAAAAAACTTAAACTTAAGGTTTATGCCAAACTAATTGCATATAAATTCATTCACCCAAATCTTATCAGCAGCCATGACAGTTGTTAATGACAAATAACATGCAATAGTTTTGTAGATTACAATTCAAAATCAACCGTTTTTTTTTTTTTGTTACAATAAATATTTTTTTATTTTATTTTATTTTACAAATAGAAAAAAAATAGAAAAGAAAAGAAAATTTTTTTTAACGTTTCATTAGAAATTAATATGAAAAAAAAAAAAAAAAAACAAATTATTATTATTATTTGTTATTTTTTATTTCATTCAAAATCCAAACACACAAAATGTTGTTTGTTTGTTTGTGTGTATTTATATTTTTTTTAAAATGATTTCATTGGCAAAGAAAAAGTGTGGAAAAAACAATTTATTATTATTATTATTATTATCATTATTATTATTTAGTATAAAATGGAAAAAAGAAAGAAAAGAAATCACATGTGGAATAAATAATAGGAAGAAAAAAATGGAAACCTATTTGTAATTTAGAACCATTTTATTAAATCCATTTAAAACTTGTTATGTTTTTTTTTTTTTTTTACATAATATGTTCACAGAACAAAACAAACAAAAAAATGGATAAATGTTTGTAGATATATATATATATATATATATAAATAATAAATTGAAGTCAAATCACTTTCTTTCTTTGTTATAAAGTTAAAAAACTTTAAGAGATTGAATTTATTTTCACACACACACTTATATGTATAGATAAAAAAATTTTTTTGCAAGGACTTGTTATGATTGATTTTGTTTTCTTTTGTTTTTCCCCCAACTAACCCTTATTAAATTAGGGATGAAAAATGATCTTGAATGAATTTTTTTTTTTTTTTTTTTTTTTTTTCATAACATTTGACTTTTTATTTATTTTTTTTGATTTTGTAAATCAATAAATATGATTTTTAAATTTGTTTAATTGTTTTTTTTTTTTTTTTTTTTGTATTTACTCAATTAAAATTTTATAATATTATAATACAGTTATTGTTATTATTATTTCATATATATTTATAATTTTAATAGGATTTGAAATTGAAATTTAATTTTTTTGTTTGTTTGTTTGTTTGTTGATAGGTTTTTAAAATATCAATAAGTAGTGTTGTGCAGTCGATATGGATCATGGCGGGAAAAGACACATTTCTGGGCACGGGTAAGCCTCTATCAATTATTATTATTATTATTATTTATAACTTTTCAAAAAAGAAAACAAAAAAAGGTTTAAAACAAACATTTTTATTATTGGATTATACGTCGTTGAGTTTATTTGTTTTCCAAATCATTTTTCTCTAATTTATGTATTAATAAGTCGTTCGTTTTCTTTTTTATTTTTTTTTTGCGATCAACGTTTCTATTAATATCATCATCATCATCATCATTGTCATTTGTGCAAGGAAAAATTTGTTTGTCGTTTCAGAATTGTTGTAGTTTCTTGTGTTGTTGTTTGCTGTGTTGTTGTTGTTGTTGTAGTTTGCTGTGTTGTTGTTTGCTGTGTTGTAGTTTGTTGTGTTGTTGTTGTTGTAGCTTGCTGTGTTGTTGTTGTTGTAGTTTGCTGTGTTGTTGTTGTTGTCGTTGTCTCAAATGTTGCAAAGGAATGAAGGAAAAAAATTTGGAAAATGATTCGATTTTCCGTTTTTAACGACTTAAAAAAGAAAATTTTTTTTTCTTTCTTTAAACAGGTTGATAGTTCTTACGTTGCGTAAAATTAAATTAATAGAAAAATTATTATTATTATTATTATTATTATTATTATTATTATTATTATTATTATTATTATTATTATTTCGAATTATATTTTACGACGAATAAATTTTCGGGTGAACGAACTGAAAAATTTATATATATTGTTATGATCCCGTACTCAATATTCACATTTTCAAATTTTTATAAACAAAAGACTGGCGACGAACTCGAATTGTTCTTCTTTAGAAGCGAAGCTTCTAAAGACTCCTTCTTTTATTTTATTTGCAAGTGTTTGCTAGTTCCCATTGTTGCTCGTTCGAAACAGTTGACTGACGAAAGACCAAAGTAATATAGGCAAGCTACACCGCTTGGCGTCGGTTCATTTGATTTTTAGTCTAGCTGTAATAAGTTCTTGTTTATTAATATTAGTTTTGTGATAGTTTTAAGTGCTTGTTCATTACTTACAAAAATAAAGAACGAACCGAATATAACATATTAAAATTTTGGCGCAGTCGATGAAGGATCATTCTGAACGACAAGAAACCGGAGAATTCTTAAGTAATTCGTTTCATGTTGGTGGGTTTTAACTCTTTATCAGAATTTCTTTATACTGTAAGTAGTAGTTAATAGGTAACTCATTTAGTGAACAATGCCTAAACTTGATCAACCTGTTTTCAACCCATCCCAAATACCCCTTGATTTCTTGTGTAGTCTAGTTCCTAATTTCTTTTCCGGAGAAAGGAACCAACTTAACGCATTTATTGAGGATTGTGATAATGCTATCGAATTGTCCTCTGAAGAGAATAAGTATCCACTCTTCAGATTCATCTACTCCAGAATCACTGGTAATGCCAAGAATCGAATTTCTTTGTACGATTTGGATAATTGGGATGATGTAAAAACTAAACTAATAGAATTATATCAAAACAAGAAACCCCATAGTCAACTAATAAAGGAGTTGATAAATCGCAGACAAAAATCAACATGTATCCACTGTGAAGATAACACAAAAATTATGGAAGGCGTCTATTTGTCACGTGCCATCGTTAAAGTAAACAATAACAACGAGGCTTACGCCACCATTTTGAATACAAGAACGACTGATCAAACAATTGAACCAATCACAGTTCGCCTTGAGAAAGCTTCAAAACAGTGTTTCCAAATAAAAAGTCTAGAACCACGACATAAAAGGAAATCAATAATAAGTAACCATTTGAGGTTAGAGCATCTTAATGAAGAAGAAAAAACATCAATAGTTAAAATTTGTGAATCTTATTCCGATATTTTCCACTTACCCGGAGATTATTTAAGTTCGACAGAGGCAATTGAGCATAAAATCAATACTATTAATGAAAATCCTATTTATACTAAAACTTACAGATATCCAGAAATACACAAAAGAGAGGTTAACAAACAGGTGACCGATATGCTGAAACAAAACATTATAAGACCTTCCAATTCTCCTTGGTCGTCTCCATTATGGGTTGTTCCAAAAAAATCTGATG
>NW_002987248.1:103195-188195 GCF_000006295.1 Pediculus humanus corporis | reverse complement strand
ATTACAATAAGGAAAACGAAACAAATTTAAATTTGATAATAATAAGTAGAAGAGATTTTTTTTTTTTTTTTTTGCGATCGGATTATAAAAATTGTTTGTTGTTGTTGTTGTTGTTGTTGTGTTTGTTTGGTTGAAATTCGATTTTATTTAAAAAGGTTTTGTTTCTCCAGACGACAAATACCTTTTTTCTTCCGAAAGAAAGAGAGAGGGAAGGGGGAGGGGGGGGACTGGAAAATTGTTTAAATTTAAATTCAGTCGTGTGCTGCGTACGCGAGAGCAAAAAGTTTAATACATGTGTAAGGAGCATATTAACGATGTGTTTAATAATGATGATGATGATGATGATGATAAAGGGGAAAAAAAGTTCGTTTGAAAATTTTACTGTCTGTTACTGAAATCTGGAGAAAAAAAAGAAATTAGAGTTGTCTAAATGTCACGGCAATTTTTTTCTTTTTTTTTTTTTTTTTTTTTGTTCCATTTTGCGATGGAAGAAGAAGAAGAGTTGCGCGTAGCAAAAAAAAAAAAAAAAAAAAAAAACAAAATTTTATTATTATTATTATTATTATTATTTTTTGTGGATTACGTAAAATAATTTTTTTTATATTAGTTTTTTATATTTTTATTATCATTTCGGTTTTTTCACGGTTATTAATTTTGTGAATTTTTCCGGAAGGGAAGGGGAGAGGGAAGGTATGGAAAAGTAAAGAAAAGAATGATGGCTGCCACGATGTAATAATAATAATAATAATAATAATAAAAATTTTGATGGTTTTTTTACAAAAAAAAAAAAAAAAAAAATTTTTTTAACATTAAAAATTAGTGAATTTGTTGGTAGCGTGTTGTGTAGAAATCTAGGTGAACAACTGCAACAAGTATCTTCGTGCATTTTACTCGTGTTTATATAAGTTAAACATGTTTTTTTTTTCTCTCTCTCTCTCTCTCTATCTAACTAACTCTTTCTCTCTTTAAACGATAGCATAAGTTGTTGTTGTTGTTGTTGTTTGTTCATTCAACATTTGGAATTCATTATGGCCACAGAAAAAAAGTGACAGTGCTGGGGCAGTCTCTCCACTCAACGTAAAATTTCTCTTAAAATTTTTAATGTGGCGGAACTTTCGTTAGAATTATTTAATGCCATATTTATATATATATATACATAAACTTTTTTTATTTCATTTTTTTGTGCGTGTGCGTGTGTGAGAGAGAGAGAGAGAGAGAGAAAAGATTTGTATTAAATGACGCGACATGTGCATCTCTTTCCCTCTCTCTCTCTCTCACTCTCTCTGTCTCTTGCTTATTTAAGAGTAATGAATTACATGATCCGTTTGTGTTGGAATTCTGCGGAAGTCCACGTCCGCGCGTGCTGTTGCAACTTTTTTACTTATGTGAGAGAAATAATATTTTCAAATATTTCAATAATTTATTTATTTATTTATTTGTATCAATTTCTATTAACGATTTAAATAAGACGCGAAAAAAAAGTAAATAAATAAATAAATAAAAAGTTAATCGAAACCATTTTGATGTTTTAAATCCGGTGTTTTTGCGCCCCCCCCAATGTTCGACCCTCTTTACTTTCAAATTTAACTCGCGCAAATTAAAAAAAAAAAAAAAAAAAATTATTAATGCCTTTAATTATTTATTTATTTATTAACGTGCAAACTTATCGGCTCCTCTTTTAATTGGGGGACCCCTTTTCGATCAAATTGAAAATGATTTTCAACGGGGAAAATTTTTTTTTTTTTTTTTTTTTTTTTTCGTAATGATTATAGCGTTGATAAAATTTTTAAATATTAAATTCACAACATTTGAACTTTATCAATATTATTATTATTATTATTATTATTATTATTATTTAAAAGTTGGAAAATTTTTTTTTTAATTTTTCCGACGTTTCCCGACGGCCGACGTCGAATTACGTGGAAAAAGGGGGCGCTAAAATACTCACTCCTGCGTTGTATTCTTCCTGGCTAAGCCCCCTCGCGCAAACGAGGGGGGGGGAAATAATTTTTTCTTTTTTTTTTCGGCATCGCAAGTGCCACGGCCACCGACATCCTCTTTCCCCCTCCCCCCCGATTATTAACCAAGTTACGTTGTGTACATATGTATTCATTTTCGAACGGGAAACAAAGTTGAATGGTTTTCTAATGACGTGCTCCGTAACTAACCAACCAACCAACCAGCCAGTAGTAGTAGTGGTGGTGGTGGTATAGGTAGTGGTAGTAGTAGGTGCACAAAACGAAATGGTTGTCTGGGAGTAGGAGTAGGAGGAGAGGGGGGAGCTCAGAAAAGAGAAATGCCTAGTTCCGTAGTGCAACGAAATAGTTAAACGATGCCATACATACACTCTCTCGAAGAGTGAATTGCAGTAATAGAGACTTGTGAGTTGGTATCAAGGACGAATCGTAATATCGCTTGAAATAACGCTTCTTTCGTTTCTGATTTTTCTTACAATTCAGTCGTTTTTACATTATACGTGTGTGTGTGTGTGTAAAATAATTTTATTATTATTATTATTATTAGTATTAGTTGTATTTTCAACGGTTTTTAGTTTTTTTTTAGTTTTTCGTTTAATTTATTAAATATATTTTTATATAATAGTATTATTATTATTACCGCGTTTGAAAACGGGATCGCGATCGAATCAATCGAACGGGGAAAATTTTTTTTTTTTGGTTTTTCCCCTTTTTACGTCGGAAAATTTATTTACACAAATCGCGAATTGGATACGATTAAATTTTTTCATCATTTGGGCCATATTGGATTTTTTTTTTTTTTTTAGTTTTTTGTGTTTTTTGTTCAGTGCGGAAAATTTTTTTCATCTTTGCACCGTATCGTTTTTACTTGTTACTTTTCCCTCCCCAATTTTCTCTCCTCGTAGTTCGGATGTGAAAAAAAAAAAAAAAAAAATATGTGATGTGTGAAACGAGTGTAAAAAAAAAAAAAAATCGAAATTTAAATTTAAATATTTAGTGCGTTAAAAAAAAAAAAGAAGGAAAAAAAAAGAGGAAAAAATGAAGTGAAAAAGAAAAACAATATGGTGGTTTGTGTTTTTTTTTTTGCGTGGCTTTAAATTCGTTGCGACGGAATTTCGTAACGCGATGAAAAAAAAAAATTTTTTTTTTTTTTTTAAATATATTTTCTTTTTAATTTATTCTCCCCTAAAACTGAACGCCCTTCTCGCTCGCCACCCCCCCCTCCCCAAATTTACGATTTGTTTTTTATTAATTTTTTTTCAATATTTACTTACGGAGAAAAAAAAAAAAAAATAAAGAGAGCGAAAGTGGTGGGGAAGTTTGAAAAATTTGCGCTACTTTAACAAACTCCCCTTTTCCCCCCCTCCCCCGAAAAAATAATTTTGCGCATCGTTAAATTTATTAATAATAATAATAATAATAATAATAAAAGTTTCGATCCGCATAAAAAAATTTTATATTAAAATGAAAGAAAAAAGAAAAAAAATAGTTTTCAATTACCATACATTTGAATGAAGAAATTTTTTCTCCAGTTGTTTTTTAATCGTGTCCCAGTTTTTAGTCGTTAGAATGTAAAAAAAAAAAATTGTTTTTCGTTTCATTTTTATTTAATAATAATAATAATAATAATAATAATAATAATGATGATAATAATAATAATATTTTTTATTTATTCGTGCGAATTTTTTAGTAAAAAAAAAAAAAATAAAAAAAGTTTGCAAAAGGTTTAAAACCCTTTTTGATTAAAATAAATAAATTTTTTTTTTTTTTTTTTTATTACGTTGCCACCACTGCACTGTGCAGCCATTTTTTTTTTTTTTACACTCAGATTAGTTCTCTTTTTATATTTTCTTTTGAATTACGATAGAAAAAGAAAAAAGTTTTTCGATGTATTTTTTCTTTATAAAAAGAAAAAAAAAATTAAAACGTTTATCGGGTTATATAATTTTAAATGCGTCGTTTGTCATTTTAAATAATTTAGGTTGGGTGTGTATGTGTGTGTGAAATTTACGGTAAATAAGAGAGAGAGAGAGAGAGAGAGAGAGAGAGAGAGAGAGAGAGAGAGAGAAAGGTGTTAATTAAAAAAAAAAAAAAAGCTCTGAATGGAATACTTATTATTATTATTATGTTGTAGTCGTTCTCTCTCTCTCTCTCTCTCGTTACTAATCGGGGAAATTTTTTTCATTAAATGTCAAATGCGTAACGTTGTTTCTTTTGTTTGTAATCGTCGAGTGAGTGAGAGTAAGAGAGAGGGAGAGAGAGAGAGAGGGTTGATAATAAACGGAAAATAATAGATAGATGGATAGATAGTAAAACATCAAAGCCAAAATTTAGTTAATAATGTCGAAATTTGTACGATAGCCAAACCGAGTATAATATCTATCTATCATTGGAACGAATGAAAAAAAAAAAAAACAACGTAAAAGTCATTTAAAATTTTTTTTTTTTTTTTGGTTCACAAAAACGTTTTTTTTGTTTTTTTTTGTTGACCTTATTACATAATAATTTTATTTTACTTTTTATAAATAAAAAAAATTGGAATTTTTTTTTTTTTTTTCGAGAGAGAGAGAGAGAGAGGGAGTGTGACTGACTGGGGAGTCGGGGGAATTGAGGAGATTTTCCCCAAAAGAAAATAATAATAATTTTTTTTTTTTTTTTTTTGGAGTCTCTAAAAGCGACGCGAATGAAAATTTTTCATTATTAATTTTTATTTTTCTTTTTTTTCCCACCCCCCTTCCCCCGCCTTTTATAAAATATGGGATTTGTTTGTTTGTTTTGGGAAAAATACGAGGGAATTAAATATTTTCCATCTCTCTCTCTCTCTCTTACGTGTTTACTCGTTTTCGTATATCTTTTTCTTTTTCTTGCGATATCCCCTCTCGAAAATACCTTTCTTAACTCACAAACACACACGGAGATAATTAAAGAAGGGAGGGAAAATAAGGAAAATTGTCTGAAATGTATCATGATGATGATGATTATGATCGTTGAAATCAATATGAAATAATTTTTTAATTTTATTGTTTTTATTTATTTGCCGTGCATTATCGAATTTGTTGTTTCTTTTTACAAGTTTTTCGTTCGCCATATTTGTTATTTTTTATTAAATAGAGAGAGAGTGAAAGAGAGAGAGAGAGAGAGAGGGAGAAAATAAAATAATAATGAAGGAAAACGAAACAAAAATGCGGAATGAATGCGCCTCGCGTCGGATTTTTGTTAATTAATTTTTTAAAAACTTTTTATGATTGCAACTTTGTTTTCTCTCTCTCTCTCTCTCTGTATCTCTCTCTCTCTCTCTCTCTCTCTCTCTCTCTTTCTCTCTCTGTATCTCTCTCTCACTCTTTTATTCTTTGCATTGCAATGAAAAAGTAATTTTTTTTTTTTTTTTTTTTTTTTAAATTAGAGGTTAGTTGGTTTCTAGGATATTCCGTTTTCATTTTCGATTGATTGGAAAATTACAAAAAAAAAAAATTAAATAAATAAATAAATTTTCGTCGTCTGTAAACGTACGAGGGAACACGTGATTTTCCACAAAACCCGGGAGGGGGGGGGGAAACGTCTGATTTTTAATTTGTCGCCTTTTTTTTCGGTTTGTTTTGTTAATTTCGTTTGTTTCATATTGTTTGGTTTGTACGGAGGGGGGGATGTTTGTTCACGGAGGAATTGTTTGATTTGTGAAATACTTAAATTTAAAATTTTTCGTACGTGTTATTACGATCCACGAGAGAAAGAAAATTATTGAAAATCGTTTAATTCGTTAATATTATTCGATAAAAGGTTTCGCTAGTATTATTATTATTATTATTTATTACGATGTTTATTAATTGGTTTGCCAACAACAAGTTGTGAACTCGTGAAATTTTTATTTTAAATCGTCGAATCGTTTCCAAAAAAAATTATAAAGTTTATTCGTCGCGCATTATTATTCAACAACGGGTCGAAGAATATTAAAGTAGGAAAAAATCGGAATAAAATGAAACTTTACTTTTCTCTCTCTTTCTCTCTCTCTCTCTCTCTCTCTCTCTCTCTCTCTCACTATCTATCTATCTATCTATCTACCTCTCTCACTCACTCACTCACTGTCTATTGTATCGAATACAATCGATTCAAATTTTCGTTTATTTTTCAAAGTATAATTTCTTCGTACTTTCTCTTATGCTATATATTTATTATTATTATTATTATTATTATTATTATTATTATCATGGTCCTCACAACCAAACAACCGGTTGTTTGGAAGTGTCGAAAATGGCGTTTTTTTTTTATTTTGTTCGTTTCCTTTTTGGAGGTGAATGATTTTACGTAATAGAAAAAAAATTTTCTCTCCACGATTATTATTATTATTATTATTAATTTTTTTCTAGTAGTATTATTATTCCCCGTTTGCGTTCGGTGATGTCAACAAAACAACAACAACAACAAAAAATTATAGTAACGTTTTTATGTAATGGTGGCCGTTTGTTTTTGTTTTTGATAACTTTATTTTATTTGTAAAAGAATTTTATGGGCACAATTTTTTATGTTTACTTTCGCCGCGTACGTCAAGGCCGACGTAGTCGTGTAAAAAAAAAAAAAAAAAAAAAACCATTGCAATATTAAAAAAATGTCTCACGTCAAACAAACATACATAAATATATAGGCCCTGCCTAAGTTTCTCGCTAACCAATCAAACAACCAACGAACAAACGTTGTCGCGGTCAATTATTATTCAACGGTATTATTTCGCGTTTTTTTTTTTTTTTTCAATAATTTTCTCTCTCTCTCTCTCTCTCTCTCTTTCGCACTTGCGACCATTTTGTTTTGTTTTGCAATGATTGTTTTTATATTTGTGCGTGTGTGTGCGTGTGTGCGTTTGTTTTCTAAATTTTCTTGATACGTAGATTTGTTTGTCGTTTGTCGTTTGTCTTTTCGACACAAAAAAGTTTAGAAAACTTGATGATGTTGTTGTTGTTATTGTTGATTAATAACGTTATTATCGGTTAGTTTTATTTTTATTTTTAGCAAGTTTACTTTGAATCAAACTCAATTTTGTTTGAAAAGATCACAAGTTCAATGATGGGGGGGGGGGGGGAATAGAAAGAAAACCTTGACGCATTTTTTTTTTTTGTTTTTGTTTTTGTCGTCCTCAGCATATGTGTACACATACTACTACTACTACATGTAGATGTTTTTCGTAAGACGACGACAGCGACAACAGGAAATACGTGAATGAAAATTTTTGAATTTTTTTCTCCTTAATTTTTATCGATTCGATATAGAGATTTAGGGAAATTGATAATTGATAATAATAATAATAATAATAATAATACGAAAAATTTGTTATCAATTTTTTTTTTTTTTTTTGTAATTTTCAATGATTTGTTTTCGTCGTCGTCGTCATTGTAAAACTCTCGCCTTTTATTTTCATTCGGTGTTTTTTATTGTTGTTTGTTTGTTTGAAACAATTTTTTTTATTTTGGTGACGCGTTGACACGGCCAATAAATATCTAGGCTAGATTTTGTTGTTAAAAGTTGACGATTTCCAGTTTATTTAACCTGTTAATTTGATTGTCGGCAGGTAGCGCAGGCACGTTGCTAAAAAAAATTTTTTTTTAGATCATGATGCCTTGAGTTAATTATGTGATGAAAGGGAGTCATTTGCATAGAACAGAAACAAACGAAAAAAAAATTTTCTTCTTTTTTTTCCATTCTCGTCGCTTTCCCCAAAAAACAAAACAAAGGGGTGGGGGGATGAAAAAGGATTTTATTTATTGTTGTCGTTCGCGTAGAAAAAAAAAAAAAAAAATTTTAAAACCGCATAAATTTCTTTAAAAAAATTTTTTTTTTTCTCCCCCTTTTCACTCTCTTCTTTTTTTTTTTCCTCCTTTTCTTTTTCCTTCATTTTGTTTTATTTTTTAAAAAAAAACTAAACTTCCACAAACTGTTGTTGTTGTTGTTGTCGTTGTTGTTTGTCGTACCTGTGCATTGTTTGATTTTGCGTACACACAAATAAATAAATAAATAAATAACTTCCGCAACACGTGAAGGTCTTTACTAAACATTGTTCTTTTATTATTATTATTATTATTATTAATATTATGCCACATTGAGTTTCGCTTTTTTTTTTTTTTTTTTTTTTTATAACTTTCGAAAATGCATATGAAGAGTAAAAATGAGACAGAAGAAAAACTAATGTTTGTTTATTATTATCATCATTATTATTAGAATTAGAATTATATATAAAAGATGATTCCCGTTTTACCTGAGACATTAGTAACATTTCTTTATTTCTTTTTGTTATCTAAAACACGCACACGCACGCACACACGCACACACATTCGAAAGCCAGCCAGTCAGCCAGCATTCCAATGACAACTAATTCTGGTATCCTTGGGAATTTCCCATTAATAATAATAATAATAATAATAACAACCAACCGGGTTTTTTTTTTTTTTTTTTTTGGAGCGAAAGAGAGAACGAACGTCCAACGTATCCAAAACGTTTTCTTTTATACGCTCGCATAATTTATTCGTTTTTAAATTTTTATTTTGTTGGCTTTTTCTATTTTCACGCAAATGAGGGGCGCGAGGGGGGTGGGTTTTCCTTTTTCCGGTGTGTTTTCCAAACGCGGTTTATTTGTTCGTTCGGAAGGATTCGCGTAAATTCGTGTGCGAAAATAATTTTTTTTTTTTTTTTTTTTAATATTTATAAAGGGCACCAAGGCAAAATCGTGGATGCGTATCCCCACTATTTAGTTTAATAGCACACGCATCGCTTTAAGGCATTATTATTATTATTATTATTATTATTATTATTATTATTATTATTATTAAATCGAATAGCCTTGATAGGAATTCAACTCTAACCTTATAAACGTTAACTTAACCTTTATTGAAGTTTTGAGTTACCTGGTGGTCGGTCGCTTTCTTATTACGATTTCATTTCCTTCATTATTATTATTATTATTATTATTTTTCTTACATCCGTCATTGGGACGAATTTTATATAAGCGTATGTGCGTGCGTGAGTGCGTGCGCGTATAATAAGTACACGCACGCACGCATTCCTTCATTAGTGTCAGTTTTAAAAATATTTTTCTATCTCTCTCTCTCTCTCTCTTTGAGTAATAACGGGGTCACTGGGGCTGAAAAAGTGAATTTTTAGGTTTCTCGTTCCATCGCGCGTGGTTATCATTTTTTCTTTTTTTTTTTTTTTTTTTTTTTCCAATGTAAACATTCGTGTAAAGTTGGTTTTGTACCTGTACAAATATGAGAGAATAATAATATCTTGTCGTAAATATTTTTTTATTTTTGTTTTTTTTGGGGGGAGGGGTTTGTTTTCAAGTTTTGAACAAAATACGGCCAATTGTTGAGTTATTGTAATTATACATTTTTATTATATTATTATTATTATTATTATTATTATTATTATTTATGATTCTTTTAATCGATTTGAAGTCGTCGTGTTGATGAAAAAAAAAAAAAAAAAACCGAGAAAGACAAAATCTTATTCGGATTAGAATTATTAAAGTTTTTTTTTTTTTTACTTAAATGTTTTCAACCTGTTTCCGCACCTTCTCGGCATCAAATGGTCATTGCCCTAGATTTTTTTTAATCTCGGCTGTAAATCTTGGTTTTTTTTTAAAAATTATTATTATTATTATTATTATTATTATTATTATTAATTTTCATGACTTTTCTGTGACGATGAGGGAGGGGGTGGGGAAACGCACATACGTACGCGCTCTCGAATATCATTTTTTTTTTTTTTTTTTTTTTTTTTTTTTGCGACACTTTGTCCATTATCAGAAATTTTTTTTGATTTTAGATACGTCATTAATCGCCATTTTGTTATTATCATTATCACTATCATTATTATTATTATTATTATTATTAAATATTCTAGGGATTCGCTAGCACTTTTACATACGTACATATATACATAAATAAGTAAATTTTCGCTTGTATTTATTTATGAGTCACGGTTTAACTAGTAGTGAAAGTATACGTTTGAAAACGAGGGAGGGGAGGGGAGGGGTAGGGGGAGGGGAATTGTTGTTACGTCAGACAATGTCCGCACATCGAGGATTTCGCAATTGTTGATTTTTAGCAAAATTACTAGTCGACATTTTAGATTTCTAGAGGTAGATTTTAAATTATACAAAAAAAAAAAAAAGAGAGAGGGAGAGAGAGAAAGAAAAAGAAAAAATTGTACAAGAGAGAGAGAGAGAGAGAGAGAGAGAGAGAAAGACAAAAAGAAAAAATTGTACAAGAGAGAGAGAGAGAGAGAGAGAGTCCAGTCCTTCCTTGCGGTTTGTTACACATAAATGAAAATAGCGTTGCTGTTCGTCGTGAAAAACGAATGTGCGTGTGAGTGCGTGCGCGTGCGTGATTGTTTTAGTGGGAGTAGAAAAGAGACGGCTAAGATTCGCGTTTTGTACAAAAAAGAAATCATTATCATTATTATTTGATATTATTAATTATATATATATAATACTTTTACTTGGTTCTAAAGGTCATATATGTATCCAGTTAGTGGAGCGTAAACTCGCCATCTCGTTGATTTTTGTCTTTTTTTTAATTATTTTGTCGTTGGTCACACGAATACTCAGGTTGGCCAACTTTATCCAATAAATTAAATTTTTTCACTTGAAGCAAAATATTTAAAAAAAAAAAAAAAAAACAGGGTGCTTTCTGCTCTCGTTTATTTATTTATTTTTTTTTTAAAGTATACTCTTCACTCTCTTCGTTTGGTCACGTGATTAAGCATTATAATAAATCGAATAATCTTAGAATAATAATAATAATAAATTTTAAATAGATTTAAATGCGTTTAGTGACGTAGTTTACGAAAAACCGCGAACGAATTTTATCGACCCATATCTGTTTTGGTTTGAGTTTGGTTTTAGTTTGTTAAATTTCTATTAATATTATTATTTTGCAGTCCCCAAGTCGTCGTCGTCGTCGAATTATTTTCGATCGCTTCTTTTTTGTTGTTATTTCTTTAAAAAAAAAAAAAAAAAAAATTTCGTCGTCGAATGTAATAATGTGTTGTTTTAAATAATCGATGAATTTATAATACGATGCGAAATAGAATGGAATGAAAAAAAAAAAAAAAAAAAAAAGTATCAATGAACTGTCAACAAGCGTTCGCCATTTTGTGAAAAACTTGCCAATTTTTTTTTTTTTTTTTTTTTTTATAAAATGAAAAAAAAGCCGTTTTTAGCCGGTTGCCCATGAATAAATAAGAAAAAATCCGGGTTTTTATTTTTTTTGTTGTTGTTGCATTCAAAATCTCGAAAATTTTCTCAACTTTTCGTTTGTTTAAATCCCCTCTCAATTTTATTTTCAAATAATAATAATAATAATAATAATAGTAATTGGTAATCGTTAGCTAAAATTATTAACGTAACTAACTCACTTCGGGTGTCAATTTGACTTTTCGTTCTTTTCCGAATTTCAAACGTTTGTCGTTTGTCGGTAGGGCACCTGAAAAACAAACAAACAAACACGAACAAACAAACAATTAAAAAATATCGAAAAATTCAATAGGGAATTCTTGTTCGTAATATGGGAAAAGGTTTTTTTTTTTTTTTTTTCTCTTCATTCTTCATTCATCCAAAAATTAATGATAAAAATAATAAGTAGGTTTCGATATTATACGAAATAATAATAATAATGATAATGATAATGATAATGATAATGATATTGACGATAAAAAAACTGAAAAAAAAAACTCATTATTTAAAAAAAAAATATATATTTTTGTGTTATTAAAAAGAAAAGAATTTCATGGACTGGTTTTATTAAATAAGGAAGTAACTAACTAACTAACTGATTTCTAAAACGAAAATTGTCAAATTAATTATTACATTATTATTCGTTAAGAAGACCTTGGTGTCGTACGTTTTTTTAAAAATAAAAATAAGTATGTAAGTGTGTGAGCGAGAGTGCGTGTCCTGCAAAACGATTGACGTGGTGCGTGAGTGCGTGCGTGAGTGCGTGCGTGCGTACGCGTGCGTTTTTTTTTTTTTTTTTTTTTTGAAAAAAATGAAAAAATTTCATCAAAACGTTTCTTTCCTTCTTTTATTACGATTTTTTTATTTTGATCATTTTCGACAACAGTAGTTGTGAAAAAAAAGAGAGAGAGAGAGAGAGAGTGGGAGAGAAACTGAGAGAGAGAGAGAGAGAGAGAGAGAGATGGAAAATAAATTTGGGTGTTGATTTTTTTTTTCTTCGAACTTTTCCAAGGTTTTCTTCCACGATTTGTTCGTTTCAATTTATTTATTTATTTGTTATTTTTCTCGGTCGATTAATCAACAAATTTTTAATACGAATTTTTGTTTATTATTTGTAAATAATAATAATAATAATAATAATAATAATAATAATAATAATAATAATGATGATGATGATGATAGTTGTAATAATAATATTATTATTACAATAAACGAAATGGTTACGGCCTTTTTTTTTTTTTTTTTTTTTTTTTTAAACGAAATATTTTTGTTGTTGTTTGTTGTTAGTTTACCAATAATTTCAGGTACGAGTTTACATGGATATTTATTATCGTTGTTGTTGTTGTTTTTATCTTGAATAATTAGGTTTTAGGTTTATTATTATGTGGGTTTGATAATGAAAATGAGCAAATGGCGACGACGACGACGACGACGACTACGACCTTTCCCTTTTTTTTTTTTTTTTTTTAAATTTGGATTATTAATTTATACGTGATCGATCGATCTCCGAGTTTGTTTTTTCGTCTCGTTTGTTATAATAATAATAATAATAATAATAATAATATCGTCGAAGTTTTTTTTTTTTTTTTTTTTTTTTTTTCGTTACGTAATTAAAAAAATTAAACGTGTCCCCCCCGTGCATGAGAAAAGGAACAAAACGAAAGATTTCTAGTTAATTATCAAGAGTTTTTATTTACTCTGTGGTCATTATTATTATTATTATTATTATTATTATTATTATTATTATTATTATTATTATTTTGACTTTTTCACCCGGTGGCCAATTCCTCTATGGTTTTTTTTTTTTTTTCTTTTGCGGTTTAATTTTTTTTTTTTTTTTATTTACACAAATTAAACAGTTTTACTGTATGACTTTTTTTTTCTTTCTCTCTCTCTCTCTCTCTCTCTCTCTCTGTGTTAAAGTAGTGCAATTTTTTTTTTTTTTTTTTTTTTTTGCGGGGGCGTTCAGAAATTTGAAATTGTTAAATTTTTAATTTTTTTTGTTTTCTTTCCCCTTAGTCGAAATGACGGTGGGAAGTGTTAAAAAATTAATAATAATAATAATAATAGAAAAGAAAGAAAGAAAGAGAAAGAAAGAGAGGCTTATGAAAAGCCTCATATGAATATCGATTGAAAATTGGAAAAAAAGAGGAAAAGGGTTCCTGTTTTTTTTTTTTTTTTTTTTTTTTTTTTTTTAAATAAAAATTATGAATGTCGTGAAAATTTTCGAACAAAAATGATTACTGTCGGATAAAATAAAATGGTGCGGATAAAACACGGAAAAGGAATCCCTGAGGTCACGTGATCATGGTCGGACCTGGATATTACGATGGCAAGAATCCTATGCTTAAGGGTACGCTTACAAGGTATGTGTGTATGTCCATCCACATTTTTTTTTTTTTTTTTTTTTTTTTTTTTTTGCATCTACATATATTTATTTATATATATATATATTTTGACGGTTGGCAAAAGTGTCCCAATGCGGGACGACACAGGGTGTCAAGTGCGAAGGTTTTTTTTTATTTATTCGGTGTTGGTAAAATTGACGTGCGAAACCGAAAACCTCGAATCTCTTTCGGGGAAAAAAAAGAAAATTTTAAATTTGGAAATTGTTTAATATTATTATTATTATTATTATTATTATTATTATTATTATTATTATTATTACTATTATTATTATTATTCGAAGGAGATTTAATATTTGGGTCAAATTCTACACGTCTTCATATAAGTACCATTGAAATTGAATAGTTGTTTTTAAAAAAAGGTAAAAAAAAAAAAAAAAAAAAAAAAAAAATTCAAAAAGTAATTTGAGAAATTTTTTTGAAGGTGGGGGGAGTGGAGTAGTGATGGTGGCGATTACGACAGACTGTGTAATAGTAACAGTAGTGGTAGTAGTGGTAGTGGTAGTAGTAGTAGTAGCAGAAGTAGTAGTGGGGCGGTTTTCGTATTTAGTTTTTTTTTTTTCTATCCTCCACGTCTTCTTTTTTTTAAAAAATAAAACTCGTTTTATTATTATTATTATTATTATTATTATTATTATTATTATTATTATTATTATTATTATAACGAAAATGTGAATGCAGTTTACCCAAAAAAAAAAAAAAAATTGTAAACGGTTGGTTCCAAGCGATGAAGTCCTCGGTTTAACTAGACTGCCTTCACTTATTGGCCATCGAAGTGTGAATGTCTATTCCTCGGGGCACTTTACCAAAATGAAGGACGAGGCTTTTACCCAATGTGCGTGCGTGCGTGCGTGCGTGCGCGCGTGTGCGTGTTTTAAAATTTAGAAAAAGAAAAGGATGGTGAAAAAAATTTAAAAAACATTTTCACGCAAACACGAATTCTGCACACGCACGCACACAAGGAGTGAGTGCGTAAATGACGGGGGGAGAGGAGAGAACGGTGGCAGCAGACGACGATAAAGATGCTGCGTTTCTGCCACTCGAAAACAAAAAAAAAAAAAAAAAAAATTGTTTTGTTCGTTAATTGTACGTGTGTAATTTTACGAGCTTTATTATTATTATTATTATTATTTTCCCATTGAATTTTCTCCTTTTGATGACGTACGAAGTGTGTGTGTGTGTGTGCGTGCGCGTGCGTACGTACTTGCGGCCATTTCGAAATTGTTTTCTACTAAACGGAAGCTAATTTCTTACCACGCAATGACCGTTTTTATTATTACAAAACATGTGGATATTTAGCCTGACTGTATAATATCGTAAATATTTCAAACTGTACTTTATTGTAAAAAAAAAAAAAATTTATGTTTCGATTCTTTTTTATCGAGCTTTTGCGTTTGTTTGTTTGTTTGTTTGTTTTTGTAATATCATTTACGTTAAAATTTTACGAAAATTATTTACGTGTAAATAAATATTGTGAAAGGAAAAATGCATTTAAAAATTTTGGCCCGATAGAAAATTCCCAAATATTTTTTTTTTTTTTGTTAATTTTTTTTAACTGATTGTTTTGTTTGTTTTTTTTTTTTAAAGATATTGATCTTATTGATTTTATTGATTTTTCTATATTATACTAATCGAAAAAACAAAATGGCGGTAAGAAATCGAAATGTCTTTTAATTTTTGCTCATTGTGTTGTAATATTGACAAAAAAAAAAAAAAAAAAAAACTCGACCACTCGATATTAACCGGTTAATAATGATAATAATAATTTCGCTTATGTTCGTTTCTTTCGGGCTTGGGTGCGTGAATGAGTGCGTAAGTGCGTAAACGAAACTACTTGAACCGTCGCAACGGTAAATTTTAACTAACTAATTAGGTTTGTTTATATACAATCAATCAATCAATCAATCAATTTGCAAACTCCTAAACGTTCCTTCCGTTCCGAACAAACTGGAATTTTCTTTTTTCAAATGTGGCGGTCGTTTGGTTTCGTCGGATTTGAAATTTTCGCTTTTAACAAACCAATCTCTCAGTTTCACGATTGATTCGTAATTGAAATCTGTAAATAATAATAATAATAATAATAATAATAATAATAATAATGAAAATGTGGTTGGTGTGTTGATAACAACCGTGATAAAAGAAAATTCATCGATCTTGAAATATGTGTCGAGTTCAATGTCGTTCTCAGCCTTTTTATTATACGAATGGCCTAAAAAAATTTTTTTGTCGGGTGATGGAAAATTGTTGGAAAAACAAAAAAATTTTCTTACCGTTGAGTTCGTGGAGTGTTTTTCCAAAAGTTCCTCCCAATTCTGGCGGAAGACATTCTTTCGGTAAACCTTCTATGTCGTTCGATGCGTCGTCTCCTTTTGGGTAAACGTGAATCTGGGGAGGAGAAAAAAAAAAAAGTCGTAGTGTAGTTGTGCGCGTTTTTTTTTTTTTTTTTTTTACACGTGATGAAATTCGATTCGAAAAATAAATAATTTTTGTTTTTTTTTTTTTTTATAAGATGAGGAAGGTATGGGTCGAACCTTTCCCCCCCCCCAAATAAAAAAGAAAACCTTTAGTTAGTTACTTTTATCATCTCTGGTTTTCCCTTTTTAAAATTTGATGAAAATAAAATTGAGGAAAGGTTCGTGCGTGCGTGCGTGTGCGTGTGCGTGTGTGTGTATATTCTTATGTCTCTCTTCTAACTCATTTACGGTTTTTCCTCTCTTTCTCCTTCTCTTTCCTTTTCTCTTTTTCCTCCTCTCTCTCTCTCTCTCTCTCTCTCTCTCTCTCTCTCTCTCTCTCTTTCTCTGTCTTTCTCTGCCTTTTTCACGAGAATAAAATTAGTCTGAAAATTTATCAAAAACTTTGCTTTCAGTTCAAGTAATTTAGCGAGGTTTGAATTTTCTACGAAACAATTTTCTACGCAAAAAAAAAAAAAAAAAACCGCATCGGAAAAAAATTTGTTTGAATTTTCCTAAAACGAAGAAGTTGTTGGACGGAAGTTTGAGGATTTTCATTTCGTGGGAGTTTTCTTTTTTTTTTTTTTTTTTTCGGAGGGGAGGGAGAGGTAGCGCACATGCACACGCCAAGAATGACCGAATTAACGCACGTTCTTACATTTGCGTATACGCACGCATATTGAAAGCACGATGAGGGAGGAAGAGAGAGAGAGGGGGAGAAATTATTATTTAAAAAAAAAACAAAATGGCGGCGGCTCGTTGCAAGTTACGTTTTTACACGCCGTGATTTTATATAATGCAAAAGAAGGGAAGGAGAACACAACGTTATTTCCGATTAATTAGTTTTTCCAAAAGCGCAAAGAGGGAGACTTGACTTGACTTATTTGAATTATTTTTCGTGCCTGAAATTAAAACGGATTCGTCCGATTTCCACGAGTCCGCCATATTTAGATTTATTCGTTAACAATGAGGGCGATACGTGTTGGGAATTTCGAAAAGAAAATCAATCGATCGAATTTTATCGATGATGTAAAAAAAAGGTTCGATTTTGATCGTGCGGTGTTTGATCCGCGTTTCCTTTTACTCCTTTCCAACCCTCCCCCCCGTCAGAAAACTTTTCCGAAAAAAAAAAAATTAAATGGCGAATTTTATTTAAATTTTCCTTTCGTTCCCGATTGCGAATTTCAACTTGGTGGAAATTTGAGGGGGGAGGAAGGAAAATCGTTTTTCACTTGCTACAATTATATTTAGTGTATCTATCGTACTTGGAAATCGGCCATGATCTCCTTTTATTATTATTATTATTATTATTATTATTATTATTAAATTTATTCTGCGATAAATTTTGATTTTATTATTGATTATCCTTGTTGAATTGACAGGGTTGGAAATGCCGTCGATTATTATATCGTCGTAATTAGTTTTAATGTTTGTATGTTTGTTCGTTTGTTCGTCTGTTTGTTTGTTTGTTTTGCCTTCTTTTGTAATTTTTTTTTTTTTTTTTTTTTTTTTTGATTGTGTTGTTGTTGCTTGTGATCGATAGGTCAATGGTGACAAGTGTCAACGTTGAATGCATAATTATATCATTTATTAATTTTTTTTTTTTTTTCCCTAATGAAAATCGTTTTAAGTGGACGGTTTGCGACCGATTATTATTATTATTATTATTATTATTATTATTATTATTATTATTATTATTATTAGTTTTTTTTTCACGTTAAAAACAAAAAAAATTTAAGGTCGTCATGACCTATTTTTCTTATCAATTCGTGTCAAAAACTCTCTCTCTACTACGCATCCTCATTCCAGAACATAATCGACGTCAAATACGAAATTTACTTTTAAAAAAAAAGTAATAATAATAATAATAATACTAATAATAATAATAATAATAATAGTAATAATAATAGTAATAATAATAACGACAACAACAACAATAGACGTGTAATATACGACCCGTTTAAATTTTCGTAAATTATTTTATAATAAAAATTTTATAATAACGGTAATTATTATCATTATTATCATTATTATTATTATTATTGCATTTGCGTTTTTTTTATTTTTTATTTTTTATATCTAATTCCACGAACCACGTGGTTTTAACTTACTCGTTTTTTTAATTTTTCCGGTACGAAAAAATTATTTAACAGATGATTGACAAATCCCGGAGCTTGTGTAAAATAAATTGCTTTGATTCTAAACGGATAAGCTTTCTGGAAAAAAACAATAATAATAATAATGATATTAATAATGATGACGATGACGACGACGACGATGAAAATAATTACGATAATGAAACAAAATAATTCCTATTTCGTTTTTTTACGATTAAGTATAATAATAAAATTTATTATAAAAATAAAAATAATAATAATAATAATAATAATAATAATAATAACAGAACTTTAATTATTCCGCTTTGAAAATGATTACCGGAGTTGTTATTATTATTATTATTTCGGGCAGGGAGGAAGTTATTATGGGAAAATGGCAATGAATGAAATTGTTTTTTGTTTTGGCAAAACCATCGGGGTTATTGAACGGGGTTGCACACTCTTAACGTGAAAAAGAGATAGAAAGAGAGAGAGAGAGAGAAAGATTATTGTGCAAATATTGTAAAATTTGTGCGACCCAAATTACCTGCATTGTCGTTTGTCGCCGCCATCATTTTTTAAAAACATTTTCTCGTTATGAGGTTTTTTTGAATTTCGCGCCATTTTTTTCAAAAAATTTTATTTTATTTTGTTGACTCTGAACTTACTTCCGTTTTTAATCGCGTCGTAATTTTTTTGTCAATGACTTAATTGAATGATCGTTATCATTATCATTATTATTATTATTATTATTATTATTATTATTATTATTATTATTAATTTTCGGTAAATTGAAATAAACGTGTCCCACATCGTTTAAAAAAAAAAAAAAAAAAAAAAAAAACATTAACAATAAAAATAATTTTTAAACTTTGAACCTTGTGTTAGAAAGAGAGAGAAAGAGAAAGAGAGAAGGGGAGAGAGAGAGAGAGAGAGAGAGAGAGAAAAAGGTCACCGCGGCCTCGTGACATCGCGTTATCATTGACAACGACTTTTTTTTTTTTTTTTTTTTTCTTCTTAGGTAATCTGAATGACGACGGACGATTTTTCATTTATCCCAAAGAAACTTTTTATTTTCCATTTTTTTTTTTTTTTTTGTTGTTGTTAACCCTGTTAATTGTCACCTTTCGGGTTGTGCATTACGCGTCTTAATAATAATAATAATAATAAATACTTTTGTACGTTTATTGAGTGGTAGAAGATAGTTTTTGCAATTAAGGCACGTTGATAATTACGTATAAAAATATTAACGACGGTTAATAACATTCATTATTATTATTTTCACGCGGGAGGGGGGCGGGAAACGATGGGTTAGGTTTTGGATTCGCGTTTGAAATGTATGTTACTCTTACCCGCTACCTACTTTCGTTTTACTGTCGTCTGCTGTCGAAGAGGAATTGACGTAGAAAAAGTAGTCTATGACAAAAGGTAACAATCGAAAGAATTGTTTGTTTGTTTGTTTGTTTGATTGTTGGATGTTGATGACGATTAATTAACAAAAAAAAAAGGTTTATGGAATTTTATGTGTAATCGTTTTTGAGGGAAAAGCGTCGTCATTTCTTCGGGTGGTAAAGCTCTCGGTGGTGGTGGTGGTTGTTGGAGGGTTGAGGGGGGTCGGTGTTTCCTCACGGTTAATTTGTAGAATTTTGTCGGTTTTTGACTGATTGACTGATTGATTGATTGATTGATTGATATTCGAGGGATTGGTACGACTTTAAATCTTTTAAATTTTTTTTTTTTTTTTTTTGCATATTTTTACTTTTCATCGGAAAACTCGATTCGAAATCTCGAAAGTTTTCAGACGGGAAAATTCGAAAAAAAAAAAGTTGAGCAAATAAGAAGAAGAAGCAGTTAAAAACTTACGAAATCGATAGTGTAATAATAATAATAATAATAAAACCTCAAAGGTTTAATTTCGTTAAATCGATTTTATAAAAAAAAAAAAAAAAAAAATGGGGGGGGGCGAAGGGAGAAGAAAAAAAAGTAATGTTAATGGTAATAATAATGATGATGATGGTGATGATGATGATGATAATAGTTTTTAAAAGTGAAGTAAAAGAGAAAGAAGCCGTGACGTTAAACCGGAAGCGTTTATTAGAAAAAGTTGTTTTTTTTTTTTTTTTTAAGCATTAAAACCCACAAATATTATTATTATTATTATTTTGTATGAAAAATTTACGGAGAGATTTTTATTGTAAAAAAAAAAAAGAATAATTTTCTACTTTTAAATTTTTTGATATTCAAGAATGAAATTCTCGAGCATTTCTTTAAAGTTTTTCTTTTGAAAATGATTAGAGAATGATTATTATCGTTTCGTTTAATGGTATTTGCCCCTGGGCAGGTCGCCACCTTCTCTTTGTTTTCTTCTTCTTCTACTTCTTCTTCTTCTTCTACTTCTTCTTCTGCCATCGTTTTTGTTTTTAAATATTTTATTATTATTATTATTTTAAGGTTTTTTTTTTATACTGTTAAGGCTGACATATTTATTTGTTTTAAGCTGTGATTTTTTTTCCGTTAAATTTTCCTTTGAACGAAAGAAGACACATCCGGTATGGGTCGTTTCGATATTTCACCAGAGTCTTCTATCGTTCTTGTAAGAGTTTCTCGAGTTTTAAAAAAAAAAAAAACGAAAAGGATAGGGAAAAAACAGTAGGTGAAAGACAAAGAGAGAAAGAGAGAGAGAGAGAAACAAAAGAACAAAATAGGAAAAAAAGGTGGGGAGAAGGGGGAAAAAGAATTTTTTGTTTTAAAATTACTTTAGGTTTTTTTTTTCGTGGGAGGGTGGGGGGAGTGAGCGGGCGAGTTTCGTGACGTATTCTCATTAAATTTATGTAAAAAAAAATAAATTTTATTGACCAAGGAAAGTGACAAACAAACAAACAAACAAACAAACGTGGCATGCTTTTTCCAGCAATTTAATTCAACAACAATAAATTTTTTTTCTCGAATTTATATATAAATATATATATATATTTAATAAATGTTGTATAATTATTTTTTTATTAATAAGAAAAGAAAGTTGTACTTGTTGTTGTGGTTGTTGTTGTTGATTTGCGGTTGTTTGTTGTTGTTTTTTTTTTTTTTTTAATCGATGATTTTTATTATACGCGATTCGATTTGTATAAATTTTAAAAAATAATCGTAATATATATTTTTATCGATTAGATAAAAAAAATTTTTTTTTTTTTTTTAGAAATCTGTTAAACATCAATATATATATTTATATAAATATGGCGGCTGAAGTCATTTATATTATTATTATTATTTTAATCATTCGAAATTTTTTTTTTACGCAGTGAAAATTAAATTAAAGAAAGAAAAGTATACGTATAGCTAAAGTTAAACGATGTCGTTTATCGTCAACGATATAATAATTATAATAAATTATTATTATTATTATCATTATTATTATTATCATTATTATTAATATCGATATTAAGTATTGTCATTCGACAAATAATAACCTTAAGGTTTTTTTTTTACTGGAAATTTAACATTTGAACAGATTTTGTTGTTGTTGTTTATCATCCTTGACGAAAAAATGAAACCAACCGTTTCCGGGTTGTTTTCATTATTATTATTAATATTATTATTATTATTAACGAAAACGAATATATAAAAAAAAAAAAAAAGTTTTTTCGGTTGCCTTGGAAATTTCAAAAAAAAGAAGCTTTAAATTTTCGTTTTTTATTCATATCTAATAGAGAAATAATAATAATAATGATGGTAGTATTTGTAGTATTGATGATAATGATAATGATTGTTTGAAAAGGGAAAAGAATGAAGAAGGAAAACAAAAGTGAAATATGGTAATAATAATAATAATAATAATGAAGATTTTTGCTGCACCATCACTCCATTGAGGGGTTACCTACTACTCATTTTTTTTTTTTTTTGCTAAAAGTCACTGAAATTAGTTACGATTGGAAAACTTATGTAAGAGAATGATTACAAGAAAAAAAAAATATATATATAGGACTCATACTTTTTGTAAGAGAGAGAGAGAGAGAGAGAGAGATTATGAGTTGAAAAAAAAATATTTAAAATGTTAATAATAATAATAATGATAAAATTAGTTTTCATTATATTATAAACCTCTACTCGGTTACCTACTTAAAGTCGAGGTACTTATTTATTCACTCGTTCGTTCGTACGTTAAAGTGTGTTACCCGGCAATCATTTACCTTTTACAAGGTTTTAATTAAACAAATTAACACTTGAAACGATGCTTGTTTTAAATGCGATTATTTAATTTATTTTCTATCTCTTTTTATTTTTCTTTCAGGTAAGTCCATAATTTGAATTCTACAAGAGAGAGAGAGAGAGAGAAAAGATGAAAAAGAAATCCGAATGAAAGGATATGTATGGAAAAAGGTAAATAAAAAATTCGTTGGTTGGTTGTTGTTTATGATTAAATTTTATTTTTCGGTGAGGAAGGAAGGGGAGGGGAAGGGGAAGGAGGTTAAACGGGGAAGGGGCGGTGTGTGGAACGGTAGAAGAAAAAACGGAAACGGAAACGAAGAAAAAATGATGGGAAAAAAAAAAATTTTTTTTTCTCTTTTTTTTTTTTTCTACTTCATCGTCTCGATGTTGGAGAAAGAAAAAAAAAGGTTGAAAAAAGGTTGGGAAAAGGTCGTCGTTCAGTCGGTCGATCGGTCTGTCGGTCGTCATCGAGTTATTTTCGACTGCGGTTTTTTTTTTTTTATAAAAAATTGTCGAAAGACAAAAAAAAAAATTATAAAAATATTTTTGATTTTGGTTTGTTTGTTTGGGGGCAGGGGGAGGAGAAGGAGGAAAAAGAAAAGGAAAGGAAGGGGTGTGCGTGTGCGTGTGCGCGCTCTTAATTTACAGATGATGTTCAATTTTAATTTTAATTTTTTTTTTTTTTTTGTTTTTGTCGTTTAAAATAAATAAAAAAAAAGGAAAGAAAGGAAAAAAAGGTATGGTGGGAAAAGGATTGAAATAAAAGGTTAACGTTGAGAAAATTACTTTTCTTTTTTTTTTTTTTTTTTTGTCGTGTTTTGTTTTGTTTTGTTGTCTGACCTGCGCGTCATTTTGTTTTTTGTTTGTTTGTTTGTTTTTTTATTCCTCCATTCGTTTTCGTTTTATACAGAATTTTTTGATTTTGTTTTTTTCTTTTTTTTCTCTTTCCCCTCTTTTCCCCTTTTCCCCCTCTCCCCAATTATCTGGTTGTATTTATCACATTTTGTATTGAATCACATTTTAATGTTAAAAACTTTTCTTTTTTTTTTCATACCTTCTTATCATTTTTTTTTTCCTGGCCTCCCCTTCAAAAGGAAAAGGAAAAGTAGGGAAAAACATTGATAATTGAATTAATTTGAATGCGAAAATTTGGAAAACCTTGTTTAGTACAAACACACACACAAATTTATTTTTAATAATAATTAAGTCATAAATTATTTATTTATTTATTTTGCATAAATAATTTTAATTTATGTATCGATAAACGAGAGATTATTTTTATTAATCCGAGTGCCACTAATAATATATATATTTGTTGTTTTCACGTTTGCCAATTAAAAAAAATAATAATAATAATAATAAATGGAAAAACGAATTTATAAACTTGTAGTATAGGTAAAAATTACTTTCTCTCAAGTTTTAAAATATTATTATTATTAATATTATTATTATTATTATTCAGAGAAAGTAAAAAATAATAATAATAATAATAATAATAAATTCAGTTTTTTTTTGCATCGTTGGGGGGAAAATGCAAAGGAAAAAGAAGAAGAAGAAGAAGGAAAAACGATTTTCTTATTTTTCTTTTTTTCCTCGGAAAATTAGGCAGTGAGTAAAAGCAAAAATAATAATAATAATAATTCGTATTATTTTCCCGCGTACCCCGCCCCTTCCTTTTCGAGTGCGGGTACGTCACGGATTGATTTAATTCGGGGGGAGGGATGGGGGAGGGAAAATGTACGTTTTGCGACCTCATTTAAAGGGACAACTTTCACGTTTTTTCTCTCTCTCTCTCTTCCTTTCAATATATCTTTATCGGATCTTTTTATTTTTTATTTTTTGGGGGGGGGAGAGGTAGGGGGGTTCGTTTCTAAAAATTTCAAACGTTTGGAATTTTACATCATAGCATTACAATTATCATTATCAATTGTGAAAATGTTTTAGATCATTTTCACTTCACGTAATAATGACTGGTGTGTGTGTGTGTGTGCGTCACTCGTTGGTGATAGTTTTCAATACAAATTATTATTATTATTATCATCATCATCATTATTATTATTATTATTATATTTTTTAATTTTTTTTTTATTTCCATTACGAATTCTTACACAATGAAACGATTGAATTTTTAAAATTTCTCCATTTTATAATTGTTGTTGTTGTTGTTGTTTGTTGGACACGAAGAGAGCGAGAGAGAGGGAGAGGGGGAGAGAGAGAGAAAGACCGATGGTTTAAGTAGGTTATAACAATAATACGATTCAATTTTTATTATTATTATTATTATCATTTTTTAATTAACTTTAGTTCTCTTTTCTTTTACTATTGTTATTATTATTATTATTATTATTAATATTATATTTACGGAATGAGATTCCTGTTTGTTTATAAAATAAAAATTTAAAAGAAAACGTAATAACGAACGAACGAATCATTAAGGTGACACAATCGAAAATAATAATAATAATAATAATTACACACATTGTTAAAAATTTAAACGCATGAAAAAATGGAGAGAGAGAGAGAGAGAGAGAGAGAGAGAGAGAGAGAGAGAGAGAGAGAGAGAGAGAGAGAGAGAGAGAGAGAGAGAGAGAGAGAGAGAGAGAGAGAGAGAGAGAGAGAGAGAGAGAGAGAGAGAGAGAGAAAAAATGGCGACGGACCTAAATTATTATTTTATGTATATATAAATTACACGATCAAACTGCCATCTGGCGAAAAGATTTTTAATTAATATGAGTCAATTATTATTATTAATCACGAACTCACCGAATGTGCGTGCGTGCATGCGTGCGTGTGCTATATTAAAAGATGATAATAATAATAATAATAACGGAACTTAATTAACGCGATGAAGGCTAATCACTTTGCAACCTTTTTTTTTCTCTTTTTGGCGCTCTCGCCAGGTAGAAATGACGTATCGGGGGCGGGGGGCGGGAACGGAGGGCGTGGGGGGATAGATAAATAAACCATCCGTTTAATTTCGCTCTTTGCCATTTTTCATTTCGTTAATTTAAAAAAAAAAAAATACGTAAAATTCCACGTAACCCAAATCAAAATATAATAATAATAATAATAATTCGCATTTGTTTTCGTGTCAGGAGAATTTTACATTATTTTTTTTTATCGATCGATCGATCGATCGATCGATTATTCGATTCAGTCGATATAACAAAAGAAAGAAAGAGAAAAAAAAAAAAAAACCATAAAAATCGTATCGCAAAATTGATATCAGAAAAACTAAACCGTGGAAAATCTTTACACACACAAAAAAAAAAAAAATTTATGTTTTATTCTTCGTGCGACAGATAAAAAGAAAAAAGGAAAAAAAAAGGAAAAAAGGAAAACAAACATGTCGAGTTTCTCTCTCTCTTTCTCTCTGTGTGTGCAAGTGCGTGCGTGCGGGTGTTTGTGTGATCGAAAGTAGTCCTTTTTACCTTTTAGTACGCTTTTCATAAAATCCCATTAGCTCGGTTTAAAAAAACGTGATCCCCAAAGGGAAAAACTGTTTTCTTTTTTTTTTTGCGTGTGTGTGTTTTTGAAAGGTTTTTTTAAAAAAAAAAAAAAAAAAATTTTTTTTTTAATCTCGATATTTCTTAGTTTTTTTTATTCGAAAATGAAATTACTTATTCTTCCCCCTCCCCTTTCTCCCCTCCCCCTCTCTTTTGTTTTTCGTTTGCGAATTTTTAATTTATCCGAATTATTGCGGCATTCATCGAATAATGATGATAATAATTTTTTGCTTTATATTCATTTGGTATTGGTAAAGGATTCGGTTATGATAAGTGAAAAAGAGGTTGCTGATGTAAATTAAATTAATGTTTACCTTATCGTATCGTATCTCTCTCTCTCTCTCTCTCTCTACCTGTGCGAACGCGAACATCATCCCTTTCTCAATGCAATGATTTTCTTAATAGATGTTTTTCTTAGGCATTTTCACCTTGACCCCAAAACCTCAAAAATAACGTAAATATACGACATTGTGAAATTTCTTAACATTCTTTACAATTTTTTTTTTTTTTTTCTAAAAGGTAATAATTATTTCGAGAATTTAGAGAAAAGAAAAAAAAAATTTATTTTGTAGGTTTCAGGCATGGGGGGAAACAGTGATGATGATGATGATGATGACGATAACAACGAGCGTTGCGATATACGCGAATGAATAATTTATTGATTAAATAATTTGTTTTGACTGATGATAACGCGTGAATGTTTCTGCGGGGGGAGGGGGGGTGAAATCTGTCGCGAATAAATGGGGGGCCACCGAAGGAATTAATGAGGAACCCGAACCCGTCGGGGGTCACTGACTGAGCGGACTCTTCACGTAACCGTATAATAAACTAAGGCATGTAATGTCGGGATCGGGGAATAAGGACATAAAAGGAAAAAAGGTTAAAAGGAATTCGGATGTTCGAATGATGATACGGGGGGTTATAAAAACGGGAAGTGGTTAGTCCGGCGGTCGGTGAAAGAATCGGTACTTCCGGTTTAAAGGAATCGCTAAAAGGCAATTCGAAAAGGATTTTCGATTATAATTTCCTCCCCCGAAAAAAATCGGGTAGGAGGGGGCATAAGGCGCATAAGGGCCGGAGGGCAAAAAAAATGCAAAAGTCTTAATAATAATAATGATGATGATGATGATGATGATGATGATGATGATGATGATGATGATGATGATGATGATGATGATGATCAAATTCACAAACTTGGTTTTCGATATTGGAAATTTGTGTGGACATGATGACATTTTAACTCGATTTTATTTCTTTATTTATTTATTTATTTCGTAATAATTGTTTATAAACAAATGAAATAGTGACGTAATTAAATATCGTTGTTCGTTGTCGTTATCATTATTATTATTTTAGCAAAATCAAAAATCTTTGTAAATCGGTTCGAATGCGAACAACACCTTCGTTAAAAATTAAAAGTTTCCGAGGGAGGAGGGAGGAGGGAGGAGGAATTTTTTTTTTTTTTTGATTCTCTTTCCGGTTTCGTTCTTTTGTTTTTAAGAAACTTTCTATTACAAAAGTTTCAAAACTTTGTCGTTATCTTTCTGTCTAAAATGGTTTTCCGACTAAATTGCTACGGCTAAGAAATTGTTGTTTGTCGTTTGTCTTCCTAATAATGCCATCGTTTCTCTCCCCCTCTTCCCCCCCCCCGTTTGTTTGTTTGTTTGTTTTTCATTTTAATTTCTTTCTTTCCTCCGTAAATTTTTTGTTTTTTTTTTTTTGTTTGTCTGTCTCATTCGTCGGTTTTTCGATTCGTCCATATTGTTTGTCGTGTTGTTATTATCATCATCATCATCAACATAAACGTTTTCGATTTTCACGTTTTTTTTTTTTTGTTTTGTTTTGTATGTCGCAATCCATGTTTTGTCGCGTCGACAAAATAAAATCATCAATAAATATTACGTATTTAATTTTTTGTTGCGTAAAATTTTATTTCTATCTCTCTCTCTCTCTCTCTCTCTCTCTCTCTTTCTCTTTCTCTCTCTCTCTCTCTCTCTCTCTCTCTCTCTCTCTCTCTCTCTCGCATTTTCAAGTTGTTAAAGTCACGGTTTTGATCATTTCTAATGCGTAATTTTTTTTTTGACAAAACCATTCTTTCGAATATTATTATTATTATTATTATTATTATTATTATTATTATTATTATTATTATTATTATTATTATTATTAATTTGTTGTTTTTGTTTTTGTTTTGTTTTCTTTTCTTTTCTTTGTGCCACGGTTCTTTGATTTTCTTTTATATTAAAGAGGAGGAAACGTTTGTAGACTTGGTTGGTTAATTTTGCTCATTTTATATACTTAAAAAAGAGAAAAAAAATTTTTTTTTCTTTTTTCTTTTCCTCTCATTAAATAAGTTCATCGTGGCAAAGGTGAAAAAAATCCGTTCGATTAATTGTTTTTTTTTTTTTTTTTGTTAAACGATCCGTTCCTACGAACGTCACGTCGCGTCACGTCACGTCGTCTGGTACGTACGATATTTGAGTTGACAGTTAAGGTTCGGAGGGAAAGAAGGGGGGGGGGAACACGGCATTTCTCCACCAGTTTGTTCCACGATGTTCGAGGGAGGCGTCTGCTGCTACTCGGAATGGTTGTAATATTTTCAATAATAATAATAATAATACATTTCCGTTATAACGTTTCGATGAAATCAATTGTTGTAAATTTTTGTTGTTGTTGTTGTTGTTGTTGTCGTTGTCGTGATCGTCATCAATTGTTGCATGATTATTTTCATGACTCACGTGTAATCATTATTATGGATGGTGGTGGTTATTTTTACGCAAAACTGTTTTCATTTTTCATTTCTATTTGCCGTTTCTATTTTTATAACGGTTTGAAATCATGGCTAATTTGTTGTGTATATTACGCGTTTGGTCGACGTCCATTTTTTTTTTTTTTTTTTTTTTGGAAAAAATTTGGGGTTTCCTTACCGGACAAAAGAAGAAGGAAAAAAAAAAGGTTTTTCTTTGACTCATTTTGTTTTGGAGGTATATGGTAACGATATAAATTTGAAAATGATGATGATGATGAATCCGATTCTTATTATTATTATTATTAAACTTTTTTTTTTTTTTTTTACAATGTTTATTGTTGTCACGGTTTAACACAAGCCTTTCTTTTGTAAATAACAATGAGAGAAAGTGAATCAGCTTTGAAAATGTTTTTTTTTTTTAAATTACATTTTTCCAAGGGCAAAAATTTTTAGAAGGTCTTTAGGCTCGTTCCAAATAATAATAATAATAATAATGAAAGTTTTACGAGTCTAAGTTTGTCATTTCAATACTATGGAAAAAAATTTTTTTTGCGTTGATGTTGTTGTTATCGATAATATTTTATTTGCAAAAGGTTCTTTTTGGTCGGAAAATTGGCGTTTTCATCAGAGTTTTCACAAAAATAATAATAATAATAATAATAATAATAATAATAATAAAAGAAAATAAAAGAAGGAAAGAAGAAAAGAAGGAGAGTGGAAAAAAAAAAAAGAAAAATTGTTTAAATCGTTTAATAGCCACACGTGGTGCGCGCACAATTCCGATAATAAAAAATTTTGTTTTTATTGTTTTACCAATAGATGGTGTTGCACGTACTAAACGTGTTTTTTTTTTTTTTTTTTTTTTTCTGTTAAACGAAAATTCACTTTCGGCTCGGCTTATTGTATTATATATACATATAGTCTATCACAATTTTTAATTTTTTTTTACTTTTTTTTCTCATTCACGTCCGTGTTGTTTTTTTTTTTTTTTTCTTGTACGTTGAACGTGACGCTCTTGTTAATTTTACGCGTGGTTCAATTTATTAACGACGCGTGCGTTTTACGTACGTAACTGCATTTTGACGCGTTGCTTTCATGTTTAGATTGCATAAAAGGGAAATCATTGTAAAATGACGTTTACCGTATTTCTCCGTATATTATTCCTTCACTCTCATCTAAAATACAATATGGCTTCCGTGCTTTCACATCATTGGTAGTTGTAAAAAAAAAAACTCGGAAAAATAATAATGTAATATTTTTTTTTTTTTTTGTCGTTGTTGTTGTCTATTTTATTTATTTATTTATTTATTTAAAAATAATAATGATAATATTTTTTTGTTTGTCGTTGTTGTTGTTGTTATTGTTTTTTATTCGGTTCGATATTCGCAATTCGGCGTTTTTGTATAAGATTCGCGTCGTTTTCTTTGCGTTTATTCGTTTGTGTTTGTGTCGTGTCGCAACGCAAATTTTTAATATATTAAAAAACAAACAAACAAACAAATAATAAGTAAATGACAAAATAATTTAAAAAAAAAAAAATCTCGGAGGCCGCGTTATTGTTTTTAATTAAACGCGCAAAAGTAAATACTGTTTAGAACAAGTGCGTGTGCGTGTGTGTGTGTGTGTGTGTGTAATGGTGGATAATTTTCACTAATTTTCCTTTTTTTTGTTGTTGTTGTTGTTGTTGTCGTGAAGGAGTCGATTGATTTATATTTTCCATTTAAATTTTTAAAAAAAAGAAAACTAATAATAATAATAATAGTAATAATAATAATAATCGTCGTAGTAATTTAATAATAATAATAATAACCGTAACGATTCGTAATTTTTTTTTTCGTTTATCGGAATTTTCGTTCGTTTTGCGTCTTGTTTGTTTGTTTGTTCGTTCGCTCGCTCGTTTGTTTGTGCGTTTGTGTTTTGAATTTTCGTCGTCATCGGTCGGTCGCACGGTCGCTCGCATCAACGTCGGACGAGTAGTAGTGGTGGTGGTGGTGGTGGTAGTAGCAGAAGTGTTTGAGATACGATGTGAAAAACGTTGTGTTGTTGTTGTTGTTGTTGTTGTCGGTCGTGACGCGATTACGTTTTATTTTATTTTTAATTTTTTAATTTTTAAATTTTATTTGTTGTCGTCGTCTTTGTTGTCGTTTGTTTATTATCATCATCATTATTCGTGGGATTGATGACGTAATTTTAATTTAAAATTTATTAAATTTTTTTGAAACGGGATAAAAGAGTGTAAATTTTTTTTTTTTAGTTATTAATTATTATTATTTTCGTTTAGTTATTTATTATTATCATTATTGTTATTAATATTCGTTATTTATTTATTTATGTACGAGCGGAAAAAAAAAGTTATTAAATAATTGCGCGAGTGAAATAAATAATATTAATTTTATTTAAAAAATTCTTCTTATTTAAAAAATTCTTCTTATTTAAAAAAATTATTTTCGGTTGTTTGTTTGTTTCCGTTTGTTTGTTAGTGCATACAAAATCTCATAAGGTGTAATATATAAATGCGTTTTTGTGCGTGAGGATGATTATACACAACACACGCGTGTTTACATTATTATTATTAATCAATCACTGTTGTTGTTGTTGTTGTTGTTGTTGTTGGGAGTTTTAAAGTTGTCTTAAGTGCGGTTTTATTCACGCTTGTGGATTAATAAATAATAATAATAATAATTACAAAATGCGAATGGAAATTTATTATTATTATTATTTTTTTTTTAACCGACGACGACGACATTGAAAAATTTACACCGGATTACGGATAATTATTATTAACCAAAAAAGAAAGAGAAGGAGAAAAAAGGAGAAGAAGATTGAAAAAGGATAGAAAATGATATTAATTACAATGGTAAGTAATAAGTACAAAGATGACGACGACGACGACGACGACGACGACGACGACATACTTAATACATTTAGGAGGGACCTTTCGCGAATGGTTTTGCAATACTAACGACGACGACGACGACGCCGCCATCTTGATAAATAAATGACGTCAAATTGTCATTACACTTTAACGCGCCGTCCTTAATAAAATATGTTTGTGTTTGTCGTCTTTGTTTGTTTGTTTGTTTAAAATTGTTCGTTTTCGTTCATTTTCTTCTTCTAATGATTTTAAATATGTTAATGTTGGCATTCGTGTAAATGTTATTCATGATCGAGATTTGTTTTTTGCTTACGTTCGAATCGTTTGTTGTTGTCGTCGTTTCTGAAAACAACGCATACAAGTTTATCTTCGATATTATTATTATTATTATTATTGCTACTTCCTCGTATATCACTATTGTCTCTTTTAAGTGAAAAATCTCTTTTCTGGAAAATCGACTAAAGAATGACACGATGAGGTCAATGTTAATAATAATAATAATTTTTTCCATACTGCGTGAATCATTGAAAATTTTCATAATCATACCAACATATTAGTCATCATCATGTTTTCGCTCATTGTTTCATTAATACTTGATATAACAAGTGTTACAATTATTATCATTATCATTATCGTTGTTTTTACCTTCTTCCCCACTCTTACCACGGTTTTCTCGCATTAAAAAAAAAAAAAAAACGTTTTGTTACAAAATACAAAAATTTTGTAATTTTTGTTGTTGGCGTTTTTGGTCTTTTTTTCCTTTCGTTTTTATCATTATTATTATTAATACTTTTTTTTTTTTTTTTTTTAAACAAAATGCATAATTATCGTCGTTTCACGGTTGTAAATATGCGTGTGCACGCACGCACGTACGCACGCACGCATGCTCGCACGCGTTTTTTTCTTTCTTTTCTTTTCTTTTTTTTGTTTGCAAACTTTTTGTAATATTATTAATCGCAATATATCCGGTGATCATCATCATCATCATCATCAAAAAAAAAAACAAAACGCTAATTGTCGGTTATAATTAATGATACTCGGGAGTTTTTTTTTTTTTTTTAAATAAAAAAGTAATAATAATAATAATGATAACTCTACTCATAATGGTGTATTAAAAAATAACCCTAAAGCCATAATTAACACATTCATTACTTTGCAATGAATGTTTTATTATTTGCAATCATCATCATTATCATCATCATCACCATCATCATCTTCATCGTCGTCATCATCATCATCATCATCGTCGTCGTCGCCATCGTCGCCATTGTCGTCTTTTTTACTCTTATTATTGCCACATTCTTTTCGTTTGTTTTTTTTTTTTTAATTTAAATGTTGCCACTGAATAATAACAATAATGATGATAAAAGTAATAGCGATTACGTTTTATTCTAAGCTCTTTAAAGACGGGAGAAGTGGTTGGGGGAGGGGCGGGGAGAGAAGGGGGGGGCGAAAACATTTTCCAGGAGGGATTTGTTATAATAACAAGTTTTGTTAAATTTCGCACAAAATCTCTTATTATTATTAATTTGTAAATAACGGATTAAGGCGATAAAAACAATGATGTTCGTTTTCGTTTTAATGATTGTTTGTTTGATCGTTTGTTTGTTTGTTTGTTTGTTTTTTTAAATGTATCCTCAAGGTTTGTCGTCGGTTGTCGTAACCTGTGTGGATGAAGTTGAGGAAAAAAGTGACTTTTTTTTTTTTTTTTTTTTTTTTTTACCCGGGGGGTCGACAAAATCACGATTTTAACGTTTTTATTGTTTGTTTGTTTGTTTTTTGTCGATTTGAATTGGTTTTTTTTTTTGTCGAAGTCGAAAACCGATGATGATGATGATTTTGTTACATAAATAATAATAATAATAATAATAATAATAATAAATTTATAGCGATGAATTTCTTGAAAAGGCGAAAGTTTGGTGTGAAATTTCAAAGGTTTCATTTTCTCCATTTCTCTATCTCTCTCTCTCTCTTTCTCTTTCTCTCTCTCTCTCTCTTTCTCTCTCTCTACCTTTCTTTCATTTTTTTTTTCATCATTCAACATCTTCGTGTAAAATTTCATTTTTTTATTCATTATAATTTTTGCAAATTTGAATTTTGTAATCGTTTGTTTGTTTGTTTGTTTGTCTGTTATATTTCACAAAAAAAAAGGAAACAAACAACATCGTTTTTTGACGATGGTGTTGGTGCGGTGTCCCTTTTTTTTTTTCAAAACTATAAATTATAAAGAAAATTTATACCCGTGTGTGTTGGTGTACATACGTGTGTCACGTTTAATTTTTTGTTTTTCAAAGTACCCCAAAAGTTTGAAACCATAAATTTTACGTTACCGCAACCGTAGTAAAGCAGAAGACAAACATCGGGAAAAAAGAATAGGAAAAAAAAAATTTAATCTTTATTATGCAATCCATGCTCTCTCTCTCTCTCTCTCGCTCTCGTCTGCCACAAGTTAAACTTTAAACTTTTTTTTTAGTTTTCCTCCTCTTCCCCGCGTTGCGAAAAATGCGGTTAAATGATAGTTGTTCAAAACATGATCGTGTTCTTTGTCGTCTGCTGTGATAAAAAAAAAAAAAATATTTACGGAAAAGAAAAGAAAAGAAAAAATACGTTATTGAATGTCGAATGTCGCATATATATAGACAACCCACGCCAATGCAAATTCGAATCGTTTGTCAAAATGCTCCCATAAAGACCTGGGTTTTTATTATTATTATTATTATTATCATTATTATTATCATTATTATTATTACTACTATTCATTTACGGGAATTTTTATTAGCTCGTTATTAACAAGTCAATTTTCCATTCGCATAAACCAGACGCGTGAATTAATGTCGGGGAAAAACGACTAAATAATAAAGTAAACGATGATGGTGATGATGTTGTTGTGAACGAGTTTGAATTTTTTTTTTTTTTTTTTTTTTTTTTTACACGTGGAAAACAAAATCGATTATTTCGATTGTTGAATTGTAAGGTTCGATTAATTCGAATCATCGAAAAATCTCGATTCGCGAATAGATTAACGATTAACGAGAAAAAAACAAATATCGTTACGCAACGCAACGCGATCGATCGATCGATCGATCGAAAGAAAAAACGAACGATTTGATATCGTCTCGTTTTATTATGATAATTATTATCATTATCATTATTATTATTATTATCGTTTGATTCCATTCTTCGTCGTTGTCGTTTAAGGTAAACCAATCAATGGCAAACGTGAATAAGCTTTTTTTTTTTTAGGTCACGACTAATTCAAGGTGACAATAAATTTTTTCATTAACAAAAGAAAATTTCGTGTGAATATTTTCAAATCGTTCAGGTACGCGAGAATGTGAGAGAGAGAGAGAAAAGGAAAAACGTTTGTCGTGATTGTTGTTGTTTGTGCGTGTGCGTGCGTGCGAGCGTGCGCGAAAAAGGAAAACTCGTGAGGGGGATGCGTTCCTAAACAACCAAACTCGTCACTAGTGCCTTCTTCTTCTTCTTCTTCCACTTAACTTTTGTTATGCGTTAACCTTTTCTAATGGGATCATCATCGCGGATGATGATGTCATCAGCAGAAGAAAAACCGTGGGCAGACGAATATTTTATAGTTTGAAGAAATTTAAATTTCAAGAAAATATAATTTACGCGCTCGTTTAAAAAGAATAGAAAAGTAGAAACGTACTGTCGTGCGTAAATCAACCACTTTTTTGTGTGTGTGTGTGTTTCAAAGCGTATCATTTTACGTGGAAAATTCACCTCCCTTCCATACCCCTCCCTCCCCTCCCCCCAAAAAAGGGGGAAAAAGACGTTTTAACGAGAAATACGTTTTAAAAGATTTTTTTTTTTTTTTTTTTTTTTATAAAAAAAAGGAAAGAAAGAAAAACACTGAGTGAGAAGAGAGACGTGGCGTAAGAAAGACAAAAAAAAAAATTTTTTTCTTTTTGTCGTGGCATTAAAAAAAAAAGGAAAATCGATTTATTTAAAAATGGTACACGACAAAAGAAAAAAAATTTTTTTTCTTTTCACAAAAAGGCGATCCACAAAGTGTGAATTGTTTGTTTGTTTGTTTGTTTCTTTTCGGATTAATTCACAAAAACGCTTTCGTTTTTCTTTTTTTTTTCTTTCCCTCCTTCCCTCCCCTCCCCTCCTCCCCCGTAAATAATAATAATAATGATTTTAAAATGGAAGTGAATTTACACGTATAATTGATCGACGAGAACATTCGACGATGATGTTCTTTCGAAAAAAAGAATGAAAAACAAATAATAATAATAATAATAATAATAATAATAATAATAATAATAATAATATTTCGTCTGCTTCGTCTTAAACTTTTTCCTTTCCCTTTTTTTTTTTTTACCCTCCGACGTTGCCAAATTTCTTTTTTAAAAAGAAATAGTCTCACGGCATTTTATTAATTTTTTTTATTTTTATTTTTATTTTCCCACGCTCGTACATAAATTAAAATTTGTCAAAAGGTAGAAAAGAACGTCGCGCAGGTGTTTTGAAATTGCGGTTTTCCCCCCCCCCCCCCTTCCCGGTTATGACGAAGGAAGTGGAAAATTTAATTTTCCAGATTTTTAAAATGATGATGACGTAGATGATGATGACGTCGACGGTGACGATGACGACGAGCTCCTCGTAGATTTAAAAAAAAAAATAAAAATAAGCATTGATGATGATATGATATGATATGATATGATGTGGCGTGTATTGATGATTTTTCCTTTTGTTTTTCTTTTCTCTTTTCTTCTCTCTTTCTCTTTCTCTCTCTCTGTCTTTTCGCTGTTGCTGTTGTCGATTATTTAATTTTATCGATCGTGAAAATATTTCTGTTATTTTTTCGCACGTTGCGTAATTTCGACATCGGTCGGTTTCTACTTCACGATAAACTCAATGTGATAAAATTAATATTAATTATTTAAATAATTATCTTTTATAATTATTATTTAATAGGAGGAAGAAGAAGAAGACGTTTTAATTAGAAAAAGGTCATTAGAGTGATCCGGAGTTCAAGGTTTTAATTATTATTATTATTATTATTATTAATATTCGTTTTTTTTTTTTTTTTTACCTTCATTCGCTGCGGGATTTTTCCTTTCTCTCTCTCTCTCTCTCTTTCTCTCTCTTTTTCTATCTCTCAATTTTCCTCTCTTTGGTTTTTCTCAACGAAAATTTTTTATTACAATATGGAGGCGGCGGGAGTGGGGGGAAAAGGAAAGAAATATTTATTTATTTTTTTTCGATGATTTCATTTCATTTCTCACGAGCTAAAAAAAAAAAAAAAAAAATTTAAACGTCATAGTGACGTCACGTCATTCGTTTTGACGTCACTCATCGTTAAAAGTTTTAGAGTTTTTTTTTTTTTTTAAATTTAAAGGACTTGGATGGTTGTTAATGTTGTTGTTGTTGTTGTTTGTATAAGTTGTATTTGTTACACCCTGAAGCGTTTGAGATTTTTTTTTACTCCCATGTACGAAAAATATTTTTACGGTTGCCCAACACGCTTACCATCGTGAAAGGGTTGGTTTCTTTTAAAGTCTTGGATATGTAAGGGCAAAATCACCTTTTTCGACCGCGCGGAAACGAGTTTTCAAGAAGGGGTAGAAAGGGTTAAAAAAAAGGAAAAGACTAGTTAGGGGTTGACATATATTGCGTATACGTAATGAGAAAGACGGATTAACATTTAGAAAGAAATCGGAACGAAGTTTTTTTCATTTCATTTCCTTTGTACGCTCCTGTCGTCGATCGTGAAATAATGAAATTCTTTTTTTTTTTTCACATACTTGAGCTTCTTGTTAAATAATAATTTGAAAAAAAAATTTATTTATTTTATGGAAAGGTGTTTTTCACAGACAGGTTGGCAATCGTGATGACGTAGAAAACAAAATTTTTTTTACGGACCGATTTATACGGCACATTTCTCTATTTTTCTCTGTTGTTGTTTTCTAACGGAAAATTTTATGGTAAAAAATAATAATAATATGTAGGCCGAAAACACAGTGCTGCCACCACGTATGCAAAAAAAAAAAAATTTAACGCGGAAAAGTTTTTTTTTTTTTTTTTTTTTTTTTGCATTTATCCCAATTCGTATTTTCATCATGTGCCAATTTTAAAGGGAAAATAATAAAAAATGTCAAGTGTTCCCTCTCTCCTCTCTCTCTAACTCCTCTCTCTCTCTCTTTCTCTCTCCATCTACCTACGTATCTATTCATCTCTATTTTATTCTTCCTCCTCTTTTTAATTCTTTTATTTGCAGGGTAAGAAATAGAAGAAGGTGATTTTTCGTTGGCATCCGACGGAGTCTTTTGAGATGCTAATCACTATCGAGTCGTCCTTTGAATTACGTTCCAATTATTATTTACTGCTCCATTTCTCTCTTTTTCTATCTGATTCTATCGAGAGAGAGAAAGAGAGAGAGAGAGAGAGAGCCTTTTTTTCTCCCAACCTTTCGTTATTTTTCCTTTCTCAAGTGTTCTCAAGCATTTAAATCGTTTAGGTTTCGGTGTTTATTTTAATATACGCGACCATCGCCGTCTTGCATTACCTTCGAGAAAAAAAAAATAGTAATAATAATAATAATAATTAATTTCATTAAGGTTTCGCGTTAATCATTTACGCCGCGTTTCAATTATTTATTATTATTATTATTATTACGTTTTTTGTTTTGTTTTCTTTTCCTCCGAATAAATCCCTTCCACCGCCAAATAATCCGTAAATAACTTTCTAAAAATAAATGAACGCGTTGAATAAATGATAATAATAATAATAGTAAACACATGTGTGTAAAATGTGCGTGTGTGCGTGCGTGCGTGCCTGGCTGCCTGCGTTTGGAAAAAAAGTGAGGGGGAAAAAATTAATTTAATAGTTTTGATAATTTTTTTGTTTTGTTAAAATGAGATGTCGATGTCGCGTTAATTAAATTAATTTATATTTATATATAGTATATGAGAGAGAGAGAGAGAGAGAGAGAGAGAGAGAGAGAGAGAGAGAGAGAGAGAGAGAGAGAGAGAGAGAGAGAGAGAGAGAGAGAGAGAGAGAGATAAGAAGAAATGAATGTCGTGCGATTCCTTTTTTGTTTCGTTTTTTATTAATTTTTTTTTTTTTTATTGATTTTCTATATCGCGATTTGACGAAATATTTTAGGCGGCGATCGAACCGTCAAAAAGAAAAAAAAAAAGAAAAATTTAGGCGGCGGTGAAAACGTTGCCTAATTTCACGTACATATATATTTTAATAAAAAAAAAAAAAAATTGTTTTTGTGTACACAATTTTATATCCCAGGCTGACGGAATGGTTTTTATTATTATTATTATTTGGGTCAAAAATTAAATTATTTAAAAGAATTTTATTATTATTATCATCATCATCATTTTCGTCGTCGTCGTTTTGAAATTATTCTTTGATTTTAACGACGAAAATTTTGTTTTTGCAAAAGGAAAAGTGGGAGATCTAAAGAATGTTCGAATGTTGTAAAAGAAGAAGAAGAAGAAGAGAAGATGAAAAATGGAAGAAGGAAAGAAGGAGGAAAAAAAAGAAAAAAGATTTAATTTTAAAAAGTAGAAAAGTGTTTGTTATTTGTGGTAACCCAGAGAGAGACCGCGTGCACACCTGCTTGAAAAAGATGCACACAATGTGTGGCGTGCATGGAGTACACGTTGTTACCAAAGAAGAAGCAGAAGAAAAAAGAACGTACAAGTTTGTACGAGATGACAGGAAGAGGAAGAATTTTTTCTATCTCTCTCTCTCTTTAAATAAACTCAATGTCATTTGAGAGACTATCCAAGTCGAGTTAAAAAGGTGGCAAAAGGAAAGAGAGATTGTTTGAGTCGTATATAACCTTTTAACCTTTTCTTCTGGAAGGCTCTGGAACCTTCGTCGGGTCGAAATATTAAAAGACGACGATGCGAATTTCGAATGTTTTTTGCTTTGCTTCGATTTCTGAACGATTTTAAACCGACAGGAAAATGCAAAATGTCAGAGTCGATAATAATAATAATAATGACGCTATCAAGGGATTGATTGATAACGGTTCGAGGCGTTGTCGTCGAATCAAAAATTTTAAACGACGGAAAAGGGAATCGATCATTTGTTTTCCCCAAAATTTTTCCAAAATTTAAATGTAGTAAACTATTATTATTATTATTAATTATATATGTTCCAGAGGGAAGAGGGGAAGGGGAAAAACAAAATGGAAGTTTTTTGTTTTTGTTTTTTTTGCTCGTCTTAATGGATGTGATGTGTGGACTGACCTCGCGGTTGAATCTTTTCATCAATTTCGTAATTACACAATTTTTTTTTTTTTTAACCGAATAGAAATTTTTATGTTTAAGAGTCAGTGACCGCGTTTTTTTTTTTTTTTTTTTTTCACGTTTCTTAATTGCTTTAAAAAGAAAAGAATTTGATTTTCGTTTGGGTTTATGTGCGTGCGTGAGTGCGTGTGTGCGTGCGCGTGTGTGAACGAGCGCGAGCACGCGTAATAAGGAATAAGAAAGAATATAAACGGACGAGGGATTCCGATTCCGATTCGATTCGTTTCGATTTGTTTTTTTCGTTCGTGGAAGGAGGAAAGGTTATGTTAAGGTTGCGAAAGGTTTGGATTTTTCTTTAATTAACGAAAAGGTTAACCAACCCCCTTTTGTAAGGTCAGTTAAACTCTGAGTCGAGTGTCGTACGATTTTGAAATTTTTTTTTTTTTTTTAAATTGTAAATTGTCATTGTAAAATTGTTGTTTTCCTCTTTCCCTTACCCTCCTTCTCCTCCCCATCGCTCCTCGCTCATTAGATATCGATTATATTTACGTAATAATAATAATGACGTGTAATTAACCCTGTTAGAAAATGAAAAGTAAAATGATTGAAGAATCGGTTAGAAAACAGGTACGAGAGAGAGAGAATATGCATACTTGTCAATGACTTTCACTTCTCATTAATACAAAAAAAAATATTATTATTATTATTAGCATTATTATTATTATTATGATTATTATTATTACCGTTTGAGGTTGTTTGTTGGGGTCAGGTTTTTACAAGGGAGAGGAGACAAACAACAACAACAATAAAAATTGTGGCGTTATAAAAAACATATTTAACATGTTTGTAGTAGTTTGTAGTAGCAATTTTTTCTCGACGAACAAACGAACAAACAGTACGAAAGGAAGGAGAGGGAGGGGAGGAGGAGGAAATATACGTGTAGGACGCACGCGCACACACTCGCACAAACAATTTCTTGGGCGTTTTTAAACAAAAGAAAAATAATAATAATACCAACTGTAAAAAAAAAAAAGAGTAACGAATTTTATTATTATTATTATTATTACTATTTATAAAAATAAAAGCCATCTGATACAAAATGAAAAGAAAAAGGTAAAAATGAACCTGTTAAACTTACAACAACAAAAACTTCATGGGAAGTTTTTGAAAAAAATGTACATAATGGTTCCAAGTTGAGAATTTAGTGTTGACCATTAGCTCGGTTTTCGCTTCCTTCCTTTCATAATCAATTTATTCTTCTCCATGTTTTGAGTTATTATGACAAGTATGGTGGCCTGTTTGTTGTCACAATGTTGCCACGTTTCCATTTTGTTCTTTCCTTCGTTGTCTTGTGTTATGTTATGAAAATGAAAATGAAAAAAAAAAAAAAAATTAACAGAAAAAATAGGAAAGGAATTTAACGTTTTTAAAAAAACGTTTTCGTTTGTTTGTTTGTTTGTTTGTTTTTATTGTACACGATTGATAAGTTTCACAAGAGTGTGTGTGTGTATGTAAAAGAGAGAAGATAAGGAAAATCGATGGAGAAAAAAAGATGAAAAGATGAGGCACCACAAAAAATGTGTCTCGTTTATTATCCAGTTTATTTATTAACGTTTTTCTCTTTTTCTTTTTTTCTCTCTTTCTTTCATGTGAGTTGTCATTTTGGGGGGTGGGGGACAACAACAACAAAAATCGAAGTCGATAATTAAGTGCGTGAGGTTTTTCCGGTATCCACGAGGTATCGAAGGGGAAAACTAAACGATGATTATTATCGATTTAAAATTGATTTTTTTTTTTTAATCATTATTATCTCATCACGCATTGAGCGTAACGATTCTATTATGTCTTGTAACGTAAGAAAAATCTCCATTCGTTTGTTTTTGTTTGTTTGTTTGTTTTGTTTGTTTTGTTTTTCGTTTTGTTAAAAATAATAAGTGAATTGACGGACACACACGCACCGCGAGTGTGTGTGTGTATAAGACGTTGTCGTGTTTAAATTTCCGTGTCGTTAAATTTACGATCGATTCTCCTGCCACTTTTTTCTTTTTTTCTTACAAAATTAACATCGTGCGAAAATTTAAAGGAAAATGTTATTATTATTATTATTATTATTATTATTATTATTATTATTATTATTATTATTATTATTATATTTACATTATGTTTGTTCGTTTGAACGATTTACATAAATCTTTTACGAAAAATTATTATTATTATTTGTGTTAGCCGAACGCGTCGCGTGTATGTATTATTATTATTATTATTATTATTATGTAACCCGAATTCATAAATCATAAAATTTCATTTAAGGGTTGATTAGCGGGTTGATACTGACTGACTGATACGTCATCATTACCAAACGCGACCACCGAACCTTTTAATTAGGGCAATTAATTGTTTACGTTGTTTGTTTTTTTTTTTTAAGTTTAAAAGTTGGCATTTAAAAATTTTTTTTTGTCAAGTTGGTACGATTTTGTTTTTCTTTGAATTCAAGTTGAGGGAGAAAGGGAGGAGAAAAAAAAATTGAGATTTGTAATTTTGCATGTAGTATTCTACACATTCCCATCGGGGATTTATATTTTTCCTTTTAACTTAATAAAAAAAGAGAAAGAGAGAGAAAGAGGGTGGGAGAGAGGGGAAAAGGGAAAGAAGGAATAAATGATTTATTGTTTCCACCTTTCGATGTAAAATTTATTTTACGTAAAAAGTAAAATAAAATAAAATGAAAAAAAATTTAAATTTACTTTTTTTTTTAACGTTAAACGGTTACTCTCTCTATCAGGTCGGCAACAATATTCGGTAAGAAAATGTTTTGAAAAGAAAAGGAGAAGAAGGAAAAGAAAAGAAGAAAAAGAAAAAGAAAAGAAAAGGAAAGAAGAAAAAAAATTATACGAAAAATAAAACGAAACAATTTTGTTTGTTCGTTCATTCGTTCAATCGTTCCTCTTTTATTTTGTTTGTTTTTTTTTTTTTTGTTTTGTTTTGTTTTGTTTGTCGTCTGCGAGGGAGAGAGAATAGAATGTATATGAGAAAACGTTATTATGTATAGTTAAAAATACTATTATTATTATTATTATTATTATTATTATTATTATTACCCTTGAGAAAATGAGGAGGTTGGCAGCATTTTTTCATTTTAAATTTTTAAAAAAAAAAAAAATTTGATTTCGTTAAATTTGTTATCAAAAAATGTGTGTATGCGTGTGTGCGTGTGCGTGTGCGTGTGCGTGTGTGTGTGTGTGTGTGTGTGTGTGTGTGTGTGTGTGTGTGTGTGTGTGTGTGTGTATATATATATACATATGTGAGGTTAATGACCTCCACGGAAAATAAAAAAATATCGGGTTTTTATTTATTTATTTATTTACTTAATGTTTGTTGTGAATCGTTGCAACAACGAAAAAAGGTTCTTTATTATTATTATTATTTTTTGTAATAATATGTAACGGTCGAGGAACGTTTTTCGTCTCTCTCAGCAGGACGTGGAAAAAAATTTTTTTTTGTTTCTTTATTCTTTCGCCATTATCAATTATCATCATCATCATCATCATCATCACGGGTACCGTTTCCGACCAGACCGCAGACTCGTGAAAAAGTTTGAAAAGCGAAATATGTGTGTGTGTGTGTTTGTGTGATTCATAATAGAATCGCTTGGGTTTGAAACCGGGAACGAAATAACCACAAATTACAAACGACGACCGGAAATGCCATTAAACTGGTCCAAGTTCCCGTTTCCCCCCTTCGTTTCCCCTCTTCTCTCTATCTATCTCTCTCACTTCCCTTCTCGAATGGAGTCGAACCGTGTTGTTTAGTTTCGTTATTATTAAATGTCAACAAAAAAAAAACATTTTTAAATCGATAATAATAATAATAATAATAATTTTTCACTCTTGTATTTACGACGACGACGGCAGCAAAAAATACCTTAATGGAGAAGAGAAGTCCCTAAAGTTTTTTCGTTCGGAGGGGAGGATAGGGTAGGATTAGATATCACATAATCTCGTAGGTCATTTGGTTAATGAAGAAAAAGGTACGAAGGAATCCAATTAAAAAAGGTAAACAGAAACAATGGCGGGGGGAGGGAGTATCACATTTCACGATGAGGGTAAAAGAAAATTTTTTATTTGTTTTTTTGGTTTTAAAAGAAGCAGATGATGATGATGATGGTTTTCCAAAATGAATGAATGAATGAATGAACGAAAACGAATTTCTTAGAAATTTTCAATTATGAAACCTTTTAATATTATTATTATTATTATTAAATAGCGGGCATAACATACGTTACGCGGTGTCGTGTCTGCCTCCTACGTTTACAAAACGATATTATCATTATTATCGTTAATAATTCAATAAGTTTTTCTTTTTCGCTTTTCTTTTCGAAATTTATGGAGAATTCGTTCCAGGAATTAGATTACGTGGAGTTTTACGACTGTCGTCCTGCCCGATTTCGATCTTAAATTTGTCTTTAGTCCTGTTATTGGAAAAAGTCTTCACAGATTCTCGAAAAAAATAAAATTTCGATTTATCGATCGATCCATCGATTGACCGGAAATATTTTATTTTCGTTCACTTTACGCGACGAAATCTAAAAAAAAAAAATTTTATTAGTTTAAAAAAACGCTCGAAGGCGCGAAAATATTAAAATAATATCGCACACACGCGTATATCGATCGAGATATCGAATCGAAAGAAAAAAAAAAATTGACCTGCCCGTCGGTAAAAAGTTCTCACGAGTCGTTGGATGGTGTACGTCGTTTAAACTATTCGTCATTCGTCATATATTGTTTTCTTATAAAATTATTTTTTTCCTGCTTCCCTTCTCCTTGTTCTTCCTCCCCCTTTTTCCCTACCCTTCCCTACCCTCCCCTTTCCCCCCTCCCGCCGAAAAGAAAACGTTAACGACGTGACGTTTTTGTTGTTGTTTTAAAATCCGTGGAATTAACAAATCGTGTGTTGTGTGTTGATGTGAGTTTGTGCTGTGAATCTGTGAAGGGGGAAAAGGGGGAGAAGATGAGGAGGAGGAGGAGGAGGGAGAAGGGGGGAAAATATGGAAAAAGAAAATGGTCGAAAAAAATTTTTTTTTTTTTTTTTTTTAACTCGCGTTGTCAGATGATAGGATAGTAGAGATCACGACGTGAATGAGTCGAGTTATTCGAAATTATCTCGTTGAAAAAATTTTATGTTGCGGATCTCCTCTCACCGTCTCTCTCTCTCTCTCTCTCTCTCTCTCTTTCTCTCTTTCTGTCTCTCTTTCTCTCTTTCTGTCTCTCTCTTACAAATTCTTCCCATGAGTTTGTTCGACGACTGGCACATTGTTTTTTTTTTTTTTTTTTTTTATTTTTGATCACTTTTTATAAAAATATTTGGCCGTTGTTTCTCATAAGAATTTAACGGGGAGCCCCCCCTTTTTTCTTTCTCTCTCGTATTTCTTTTTAAAAAAAAAAAAATATTTGGCGTGCGAATGAAAATAACTAAATTGAAATTTTTATCATTATTATTATTATTATTTTTTAATTACGATATGTCAATGGTGACCCAGATAAAAGCTCTGAAAAAAAATAAGAAAAGTTTTGTTTATCGGACATTTTTCCCCCCCCTCCCCTTAGTTCTTATGCGCATTTATTTATTATGTACTTAACATATGTATTTATTGGTCGGTCGATTCGTCGTGGAATTAGAAAATTAATTCGTCGAACGTTTGTGAATACCCCCGACGTTTTGCACTTTTTTTTTTTTTTTTCAAAACAAGAACTCGTAATTTTATTTTATATCTTTTTCTGCACGTTATTACGTCAATGCATGTATTTGGGACTTTGTCAATAACCTTTGGGGGTCAAGGCCTTATGCGAGGTTTTTCCTCCACCTCCTCCTTCTCCTCCTCCTCCTCCTTCTTCTTACTTTTAAGAGTTAGATTCTAGGAAATAATAATAAAGATGTACGCACATGGATTTTTTTTTCTTTTTTTTTATTTTGCGGTTTTTTTTGTCGTCGTTTAAATAACAAAAATTTATTATTTCGCTTTAAAAAAAAGAGAAAAAGAGAAAAATGTCGCCATTTTATCTGATTAAATTATTCATTGTGCGAATGTACATTGTTTGTCAGTGCGACCATATTTTTTTTTTTTTTTTTTTTTTTTGAAATTTACATGACGGAAAAAAAAAATTGTTTCGGACACGAAAAACTATTTTTTATTATTTTTTATTTTTTCCCTACACTCTGCGCAGGTTGTTGTTGTTGTTGTTGTTGTTGGGGGGTCGTAAGTAAAAAATATCAACATGGAAATATATATATATATATTCAAACATCAAGATTAATGGCGAGTTTCTCTCTCTCTCTCTCTCTTTTGCCCTTTAAATTGTAACAACATTTTTAACAAATTTTTTTTTTTTTAGCGTCGGGCTATAATAAAAAAATTAAAATTGTATAATCAATTGATCGAACCGCCCTTATTATTCCATTAATTCCCCTTTCACAAGCGTAAAATAATAATAATAATAATAATAATAATAATAATAATAATAATAATAATAATTAACGTTAATTACGATGATGTGAATTTGTTACGAATTTGTGAGAGTGGTTGGTGTTTGTTTGTTCGACAAAAAGAAACGTTCGAGTGAAAGTAGTACGTAATCGATGCCAAGAATATTCGAGAAAAAAAAAAAAACTGTTTGTGGTATGTTGTGAGTAGAAAAAATATAATTACGCCGCGTAAAAATTATTCTGCGTAATATTTCTTTAACGGATATCGTCGGTTTAAAACAAAACGAACGATAAAAAATAAAACATTTCACCCTGACCTTAATTCGCATTTGAATAATTTATATATTGCTATGGGAGGCGGGGTGAGGGTGTGGGTGGGAAGTAAAGAGAGAGAGAGAGGGGGCGAGGGATAAGGAAAAAAAGAATCGACACTCGGAAAACTTGAGGAAAAGTATTGCGGGTATTTACCTAATACCGATCATTGGTGTTGTTTGTGAAAGTAATGGTGTCGGTCATCCAAGCAGTTTTCTGTCGTCATCGTCATCGTCGTCATCATCATCATCATCATCATCATCATCATCATCATCGTCATCATCATCGTCATCATCACCGCCGTTTCGATTTTACCCGATTCCTCAAGAAGGAAAAGAATCCTTTTTCTGTGACTTTTCATTACGACTCGTTTCACGGTTGGCGATTTCCCCTCTCGGTTGACCGTTGCGGTACGGGTTTGAATAACCCTCCTCCCCTTCTCCGCATCAATAACCGCCGTAACCGCCGTTTTCCGTTTTGATTTTCCGATGATTTTCCGATGATTTTTATTCTCGAAATACTTTATATCGGTTTCCTCTCGCCTTCCTGTTTTTTTTTTTTTTTCGGTTCATTTTTCCTTTGCGGTACGTTGAGAGTTTGTAGGCAGGCACGATTTCGTTTTTGGGTCGTCGATCACTTATTATTATTATCATTTTTTTTTATACATATTTATATTTACGTACGGTTAAAAAAAATGAACCATTTTCTCTCTCTCTCTCTTTCTCTCTCTTTCTCTCTCCTGTCTAATGTAATAAGTATTTTATTCAGTCGTTCGTTTGTCGTCTCGCATAAAAAAAAAAAAAAAAAAAAAAAAAAAAAAACTTATTACGTATGCGTGTTGTTGTGTCGCTTATCAAGCTGACGTCATTACATAAATTAAATTTTTAAGAGTTTTTCAGGGGGGTGGCGGGAGTCGAAAAGGGAGGTTAAAGGGAAATGGGTAAATGGCGGAGTCGGAAAGCGATTTTTTTTTTTTTTTTCTAAAACCACGAAAATATTACGGTTGACAGATTTTGAAAATTATCGGATTTCGATAAATCTCTCTTACCGGATTAAAACCGATTTATTTGTTGCTAATGACACGATACTTTCTCGGTGTAATTTCGAAACGTTTGAAATTATTAATATCATCATCATCATCATCCCTTTTCGAATTGATTAAAATTATTATTATTATTATTATTATTATTATTACATTTTAAAATTTATTATCATTATTATTATTATTATCATTATTATTACTACGTAATTAACGTTCGGTGATACGAGCGTGAAAATTAATTAATTTTCAAAATAAATTTCTTTTAAAAAAAAAATTGTTTTTTACAACAAAGTTTTTTTCGGGTTGGATTTTTACCGTTGTAAAATGAGACGTGCGTCCCCCATTCTCCCCTTATCTCCCCTCGCCTCCCTTCCTTTCCCCTATTCCTGGTGGGAGGGGAAAAATGGGCCCGGGAAAAAATTTCGAGCGTCGCAATAATTTTTAATTTTAAAATTAAATTTTACGCGTGTTTAAAAGTAAAAAGGGAGGGGATTAAAGGGAATTTGAGGAGGGGGCCTTCCACCCCCCCCCCTGTTTATAATCGTCATCATCATCATCATCATCATCATTATTACGATTATTAATTTTTTTTAAAAGAGTCGTAAAAAATTTTTTTCCGTCGTGAATTTTTATTTTTATTTTTCTTCGAAATTTTTGTGTAACTCGAAATTATGGCAAGCGAGGAAAGGTATGGGGAGGGAGGTGGAGGAAACGACCCGAGGGGACGAATGCTTCTTTCGTCGGGTATCCATTGAAATCGTACGCGTACCGTGTTATTATTATCATTATTATTATTATCATTTTGGACAACAATAAAATAAACGGTCGAAAGTCGATTTATGGTAACAACAACACAATACAAATATTTTCCAAAAAAAAAAAAAAAAATATTCAGGTACGCAAGAAGAAGGAGGGGGAGGGGGAGGGAAGAGGAACAAACCGAAGCATTTAATTAAATTTTTTTTTTTTTTTTTTTATAATGGAAGAAGAGCATGAACTTTTCAGGTAAAAAAAAAAAAAAAAGAAAAGGAGGAGGGGAAAGAAAACAATAAAGATCGTAAACGAAACGTAAAAGGTTTTTTTTTCTTTTTTTTTCTCGATCGGTGTTTTTGACTCAATGAAAAAGAAGTTTCGAAAAAGATTAAGTGAGGGGGGAGTGGTGGAAGGGTTCCCTCCCCCTTGAAGGGGGAAACAAAAAAAAAAAAAAAATACCGTTCGTTTGTGGAATTTCGTAATTGCAAATAATGATAATATAACCGAAGTTTAATCATCATCATCATCATTAATTTTTTTTTTTTTTTTGTTGTTTTTCTCTTTCGGCTTCCAGGAGATTCCAGAGATGATGATGATGATGATGATGATGAATTAAAATTCGATTGACGACGATTTACTATGGAATAAATCGTCAATTTCGAGCTTGTCTTTTCTCTCTCTCTTTTAAACGGATGAATGTTTCGATAAATCAAAACGCACGCACGCACGCACGCACGCACACACACGCACCGTTTAAAAAATAATTTGTAAAGTGAAAGTTAACGTGCGAAAAAAAAAAAACAAGATTTTTCGAAAAAGAAAAAAAAAAAAAAGGAGAAAAAACAAAATCATGTTTTTTTGTTTTTGTTTTTTTTTTTTTTGATAACATTAATGATGATGATGATGATGATGATGATGGCGTTGATAACAGCATAACAAGCGGTTGTTAATTTAAATTTTTACAAAAATTTTTTTCTTGCCGTAAAAAGAATTTAAAAAAAAAAAAAAAAAAAAAAAAAAAAAAAAATGGCGACGATGGTGACAGTGACGATGACGATGTTGGTGACGATGATGGTGACGATTGTAACCGTTAAAATGTTATTGTTCTGTTTTTAAATCGAATTTTTTGTTCTTTTCTCTTTTGGCAAATTTTTAAGTACAATTCTTTTTGCATTTTTATTTTTACCTATGGTATCTTTCTCTCTCTCTCTCTCTCTCTCTCTCTTTCTTTCTTCCTCTCTATTTCTTTCTCTTTCTCTATAGTTAATTGAAATTGCTTTGTTTTAAATCATTTGCAATATCAGCATGTTTTGTCTTCACGATTATCCAAACAGTTTTTTTTTTTTTATTAATTACATCGAGATCGATTTTATTACCGTTATTGTAATCATCATCATCGCAATCATAATCATTATTATTATCATTTTCTCCCTCTTTTCCATCCCCTCCCCCAGTTAATTATTTAACAAATTGACGAAAAAATGAAAAGTGATGATTTGATATGAAAGGGAGGAGGGAAAGAAGGGGGGAGAGTCATTTGAAAAAGAAAGTCAGTCGTGGTAAATTTTCTCTCTCGTTTGTTGTCGTGTGAATTTTTTTTTTTTTCTGTTATTTTGTTTCGTCGTTGCCGCCGGTAATTGGGGAGTGGAGGGGAGGGTGGGGTAAGGGAAATTTGTGTTTGTCGTCAGTAACGGCGTTTGTTTGTTTTTTACGTATTGATTTATGCGATACGATAAAAATCCCTTCCTCCCTCCTTCCTCGTTTGTATCGATTCAATCAATCGTGACATTGACTATATTTTCAATGACAATATTAATTATAATTATCATAATGATTCGTCATCGATAGCGTTTTTTAAAGGAAAACTGTGAAAAAATTATTTTAGAGGGGGGTGGGGGGGAAAATGAAAAAGTCATCGATAATTATTTACGTTCGGTTCGTTTAAATGATGGACATATACAAAAAAAAAATCTCGATAATTAATTAATTAATTAATTAATTTTTTTTTTTTTGTTATTAATTCGTATGAAGCGATTTATAACAAATGAATGATTTGAAAACAAACAAAGAAACAAACAAACAAACAAACAATAACAATTCGAACCTGATTCGAAAAGAAAAAATTGCCAACGCAAACGCGAAAAAAAAAAAAAAAAAATTTAATTCGTTTGCGTTTGTTCAAATCGATTTGTTTTTGTTTTTGTTTATTTATTTATTTTCGATGACTGACACGTCTTCTGCTGTTGCAGACGCTTTTTTTTTTTTTTAATAATTTTTTTGTCGATCGGCAAACTCGTGGAAAATGAAAGGTTATCATATTTAAAATGCGTTTAAAGAATTAGAATTTTTTTTTTTTTTTTTAATATTGGGAGACATCGAGAAAAAAAGTGATGCCCCCCACACACACGCCCCCGCCTGCTCCCCAAAAATTTTCTCGCCTTTTATGGTTTTTTTAAATGATTTTCGAACGTTGTAAATCTTTTAGGGGGTTTTTTTTTTTTTGTTGTGTGAAAAAAGTAAAAATGAGATTTTTCTGTAAGAAAAGAGATTCGCCAGTAAGTAATTTGAACGTTCTGGTTGTCATGGTAACGTTCCACATTTTTCTCCCATCGAATCCTTTGATGTTTTTCGGGTTCCAGAGTTCCCCAATATTCGATAAAGTTGTGTGAAAAGTTTAGACGGATTAAAAACAAAAATGAAGAAGAAGAAGAAGAGAAGAGAAGAGATGATAAAGAAGAGAAAGATGAAGAAGGAGAAAAGATTTTTTAGGGATCCTATGTTAGGTTGTTTCAACGATCGACCATTTTTTTTCTTTTTTTTTTTTTGGGGGGGGGGGAATTTAAGGAAAGCAAATTTTTTGATCGCGCGGTCACGTGCATATGTGCGAACATGTCCGGAGTCTGACGGTTTTGCTTTTTGCTCAAGGATGAAATTTTTAAAACGTTCGTATGTGAACGTATACGTATACGAACGCTCTCTGACCTTTATCGACAGCACGTCTCATGATTGGTTTGATTTCTCGGAACGTAAAGAACGTAATTAATTGATATGAAGAGAAATTCTGTCGTTGCACGTTCGGTTTTCGATTTCTCTTTTTGGCGAACGAAAGGTAACGCCAAAAATGACGGCCGAAAAGGAGGAGAAGAAATTCGTTGAAAGGAAAATGATAATCGGAGTTATAATAATAATAATAATAAGGGAAACGACAGGAGAACAAAAGGATTCGATTTTTTTAAAAGGAAAAAGCAACGGCGAGAACGGAAAGGAACGGAACGAACGTAACGAAACGAACGGACTCGCAACATCCAAGTCAGTCAAGTCTGACTCGATTTGAAAATTTAAAAAATTTTTTTCCTGTTGAATTTTTGAAAAGGGTAGCGGTGGGGGTGGGGGTGGTAGAGAAGATGAATTTATTTAGAAAAGGTTTATTTACAGAATTGAAAAGAGAAAAAAAAAAAAATTTCTCTCGGTCTTTTGACTGTTTCCTTTTTTTTTCCTCCTTTTTTTTCCTTTTTTTTGCCTCTCTCTCTTTCTCTCTCTCTCTTCAAAGGTTTATTTTATTTTATTTTATTTTATTTTCGGGTTCGAAGTTCATTTAAACAAAAAAAAAGGGAAAAAAAATTTGAAAAAATCACGTTTGACTTTTTTTGTTCATGAAGACGAGTCGGATGAATTTTTGTTGTTGTTGTTGTCCGTGATGAACGGGAAGCGTAATAATGATGATAATGATGATGATGATGCAAATGAGAAAAACATTTTTTTTTTCGTATCCCTCTTTTAATAACATCTACGGAATCACAAATTAAAAATAAAATAAAATAAAAGGAGGAATAAAATAAAAAAAAAGAAAAAAATTTTTTTTTAATTAAACCGGAAATTAATGTTTGGATAAATGGATTAAACGTTTACGGAATAGAAAAAGAAAGAGAGAGAGAGAGAGAGAGAAAAATGGAAAAGATGGAGAAGAAGAAGAAGAAAAATGGAAGGAAGGAAGGAAGGAAAAGATCCTCCTCCCCTCGAATTCTATTACCCGGATTTCAGCTTTAAGGATTTACCTTCAATAGTTATTTAAAAAGAAAAAAGAAAATTTTCTTGCGATTAAATTAATTATTTTCTTTTTGGCCCCCCCCCCCACGAAAAAAAAGTAAAACGTCTCCTCGTTGTCGAAATTATTATCATCAGGAAATTTTTTTTCCTTTTAAATTTGATGAAATTTTACGTTAGCTCTTTCCTGGATTAATTTTTCTTCGAATATTTTCTCTCCCCCTACTTCTTCTTCCCTCTCCTCCCGCTGTTCGGTCTCCCCAACTATATATATTTCAAATAAAGAGATCTCGAAACGATTTTTCGTTCGAGATATCGTCGAATTTCGTCCAAAAAAAAATTAATGGTGTGTGTGTTTTTGTTAGACCCTACGATTTTATTTAACCGCATCGATTTTGTTTTGATTTTTTAGCACGTGATAAATCGAACGATAGATCGATTGATCGATCGATGAATCGATTCTCGTTACGAATAAGTTTGTTATCGTTTCAAGGAGAGAGAGAGAAAAAAAAATATATTTAGGAGAGTTTAATTAATCGTTTTTTTAATACCTGTTGATTGTCAATGAGACGAAAGATTTAAATGAATGACGACATTTCTCTTGCAAGTTTCAAACGATTAATTCGTCTTGTTGCCCCTATAAATTTTCACCGTCGAGATCGTTTCGATTTCGAAACATTTTCCCGAATTTTTCCCTTTGATCTTTTCCAATATAGTTTTTTTTATTGTCGCGCGCGGCTTTTAATGATTTTTAATTGATCAAGTTTTAATTTTCTCTTTTTTCTTTTCTTTTCTCTCTCCCCTTCCCCCCCGTATCGAATATTCCAGAGAAATTAAAGAAAAATGAGGAGCTTATGTATAACTTGGCATACCTCTCTGACTTCTTTGGTTATGACCCCTTCCCCCTCCGTTGTTTGTTCATCCTTGACACTGCGCTTTTTTTTTTTTTCTACCTGATTCGTCCTTGCACTTTTTGTTTTCCCTTCAGACCTTTGCCTCTTCCTTAATTTACGCATTGTTTTATGTATGCATCGATTAATAATAATGATGATGATGATAATAATAATGTTGTTGTTGTTGTTGTCGTTAAGCGTAAATATTTCATTCGATCGGGTCGAAAAGTTACGACGAATAACCGGAAAGTGTGCGATTTTTAATTTTCTATCGGTTTTGTTTGTGTGATTTTTTTTTTTTTGCTGTCGTTCAGAATAACCGGTGAGATTTGTAAATGTACTTCCCCCCTCTCTCTCTCTCTCCCTCGATTTCTTTGCTTTCGTTCGAAAAGTGTCTTACTTGTATAAATGAAGGGGAAAATGATTTAGTGATGTCGATTCACGTATTGTCTGATCAATCGTAAGAAGGATGAATATGAAATAAAATAAAAAAAATTATAATTTTCTATCTTTCTCTCTCTCTCTTCGAAAACCCTCATGGCGTTGTGGTAAATAAAAGAGTGGAGAGAAAAGGAAAAAAATAATAATAATAATAAAAATGTTCTCGTGCTATTTTTACAGCACATAAAAAATAATTTAATTACTTCTAGTTATTTTATTTGACGTGTTTTGTGGGAGTTTTGAAAATACTTTTAGCGGACACGATTTTTTTTCGCCCCCCCCCACCCTCATTCCCATTACCCCTTCTCCCCGTATCCCCCCGTTCCCCCCCCGATTTTTTTTCGCGTGGGATATTTTACGAAAAAAATAAAAAAAAAAATTAATTTCGTTTATCGGTTATGTCATCGGGTTGTTTGCCCGACCGTGAAAATTTATAAAACGTTTTTTTTTTTTTTTTTTGATATACCTGGTAAAAATAAGAAAAGGTTAAGAAAAAATGGGAGCAATAAAGGGAGGAGACAGCCCTCCCTCCCCCAACGCCCCCGGAAAAAAAAAAAAAAATTTTTTTTTTTTTTCAAATCGAACGTAAATATTACTACTACGATTTTTCATTATTTTCACGTCGACACGCGCGACACACAATTCCGCGTCACGTTTTATTGTTTTTCAGATTTTTTTTTTTTTTTTGCTGCGTGACGCTAAAGAATTATTATTATTATCGTCGTCGTAATGGAATTTAAAATTTCACTTCGAGGAAATATTTGTAAATAATAATAATAATAATAAGTTTTAATAAAATGTTTCACGTAGGAATTAATACGAAAATAAGAAAAGAGAGAGAGGGAGAAGAAGGGAGGGAAGGGGGAGAGAGAGAGACAGAGAGAAAGAAATTGTTTCGTGATTTAAAATAAAAACAAAAAATTTTGCATTTATATTATCATCATCATCATCATCATTATTATTATTATTTATTTATTTTTATGATTTTGTGATTCACGCAGTGTTTGTATGTTTTCATAAAATATATTTTTTTGGAATTATTGTTTTGTCGTGTGTGTGTGCGCGCGTGAGTGGATGCGTGTGTGCGTGCGTGTACACGTGACCGATATTTGACCACGCGAGAATAAGTAAACAAATCGATACGATAAATAATTTTTTGTTATTTAATTGTTTCAGTGTGGAGCGTGACAGACTCCGCGAGAGAGAGCGTCAAGCTCGTGCGCAAATGTCATCACAAGCTGATAAACGGGAAATGGTTGAAGTCAACCCGCTTTTCGATGCTCCCGTGAGGGTAAGTCGTCAACAAAAAATCAAAACTTTTAAACCTGTTCGTCATTTTTCCGGGAAAACAGAGGCGAGGAAGTCTCGCGTGTTTCCGCGTGACGCAAAATAATAATAATAATAACAAAACTCTTAAATCCATTTTTTAAAAAAATTTTGTGTTGTCGTTTTGTCTCCATTTTTTCTTATTTATTTCACTTTATTTTATTCCTTACATCTTTTTTGACCTTTTCTTCCTCTCTCTCTCTCTCTCTCTCTCTCTCTCTCTCTCTCTCTCTCTTTCTCTCTTTCTCTCTCTTTTTATAATAAATTTTTTTTTTTTGTCCACGATCACGCACACTCGGCAACTGCCGTCGTCCGTTCATGTTTTTTTTTCTTTTCCAACCCTTTTTTTTTTTTTTTTTATTTCGTGTAATTGGTTTTCATTGAAAAAATAATTTCAAAAAGGGATCACAAAACGGTAGGTAGGTAAGTAGGTAGGTAGGTAGGATCCTTCCTTCCTTACTACCCACCTATCAACCTACCTTTTGTTTTTTTTTTCTTTCTGTCTTTCTTTCTTCCCCTTTTTCTCGTGGTCGTGGGAATAATAATGGGAGAGAACTCGAAGCAAGGTGGTGGCATTTAAACCTTTTCACCTTTCGATTCCTCTACCCTAAACTCAAATACCTCCTACCTTGATGATGTCGACTTCTTTTCCTTTTTTTTCGTAGAGTCTTTCGGTGACGTTTTCGATCGAAATCGAACGATTTTCGATTACGACAACTCGTGTATGCCTACGGGGAAATAAAAAAAAAATTGATCGATCGATTCGATATCGATTCGGAAACGATTACTTAAAAAAATATTTGTTGTGGTTGTTGCCATTATTATTATTATTATTATGTCGAAGGCTTTATTATAACAATTACACGTTTTTGACAAGATTTCAACAAATTGTATAATTAAGTCCAATTAAAAAGGAATTACAATGGCGTGGTTAGTTTTTTTTTTTTTTTTTTTTAATTTCTTTCTTTTATGTATTATTATTATTATTATTGCTATGGTCGACGTCATCGTCGTCGTCGTCGTCTTTTTTGCCAGAAAAGTCGCGCGGCAACCAGCCTCTGGCGAACGTCCAGCCTTTGTTTGGCTTAAACGCGTTCAAAATCATACGAATCGTTTGTAAAGGATAAATAATTTTTTATCGAACGTTTTTTTCTTCTCGCCCCCTCCCCACCTTCACCCCATCTCCTCCTCCTTCTAGATGATATCTTACGCGCGTATTTCTTTCCCGTTCACACAACAAATATTTATTTACAATAATTTACCGTTAGAAGAACAACAACAGCAGCAAAAAAGGGCAAATTTTGATTATTTCTTTTAGTTTAGCCGTTGGTTAGAGAGAGAGAGAGAGAGAGAGAGATAGGGGGGGGGTGTTTGTCGTTGTCTGTCGTCGTTTGTTTCAAGTAAGAAACGACAAATAAAAGAAAAAAAATTAAAGAAATTCTTTTTATTATTATTATTATTCGCTTACGGAACAGACGACGACGACGACGACGTTTTTTTGTTTTTTCGCATGAAATTTCAATTTTGCCGTTCGATTTATTATTATTATTCACCATTAAACACGACAAGGCTACTTGTCGGAGTTTTTAAGTATTTATCCGAGGTTTCTACCCGATTCCTTAGGGACAAATACTCGAATTTCGGTGGTGCCACTTATTATAAGATAGCACCACATCAATTCTTGAAGGTCTTCCTGAGTCCGTCTTTTTCGATGGGAACGATTTGTCTCCTGAACTGGGCTCCGGTGACTAACATCTTTGGAGTGGCCAGGGTCAGAAGCAGTGAAATTCACGTTCTCGTCGAGCTGCCTCAGGTCGACAGTAGAACAAGATTTTGTTTTTGGTTCTTACTTTGTCTTGTTCTCATTTTTTTGCTCTTTTTAAGCCAACAGCACGTGGCGTTCTCAAACGGTCACCCATCCAAGTTTGCACCACGCCCGATGCTGCTTAACTTCGGTGATCGTACGGGAACCGGTGTGACCAGCACGCTATGGCCGTTGGCTTTATTATTATTATTATTATTATTATTATTATTATTATTATTATTATTATTATTATTATTATCATCATTATTATTTATCGAAGAACATGAGGAAAAAAAAAGATAATTTTTTCGTGTCAGGTGTTGTTGTTAAATTTAAATTACGACAAAACAAAAACAAATGAGTTTTTTTCGAATTCTTTCGATGAACGAGCGAACGCGTCGACGAGCGTTCGTTTTTTTTTTTTTTTTTTTATTTAAAATAATTACGAAGGTGATGAGAAGAAATATTAAATTGAAAAGTAATGAGACGAATATAAAATAAAATGAAATAAAATGAAGGGAAATAATAAAAAGGAGGTCGGTCGGTCGGTCGATGGGAATTGTAAATTCGTCAACAAACCATCATCAATGGTCGCTGTCACGAAATTTAATTTTTGGTTCCCCCCCCCGTTTTTCTATCTCTCTCTTTTTACTTCCCTCTCTCTTTCACCCCCCCCCCTTGTCTCTTTCTCTCTTTCTCCCTTCCTTCCCTTTCCATGACTCCTCATAATATTGATTTATGGCTTCTACGAAGCATTACGGAGTGAAAATACTTTGGGTTAAAAAAAAAAAAAAATAAATAAATAAAAAAAAGGAAAAAAAGAAGGAGGAAAGAGAGAGAGAGAGAGAGTGAGAGGGAGGAAGGGAAAGAGAGATAGAAAGTGTACGCTACGAATTATTATTATTATTATTTTTTTTTTTTTAAAAAAAAAGGAAAAACAATTCTACCAAAATAACAATGGTCGTCGATATCGGGGTGTTTTTTTTTTTTTTTTACTCTATGATTCTCTCTCTCTCTCTCTCTCTCTCTCTCTCTCTCTTTCTCGTCTTTTAGAGTGACCTTTGAGAACCAAACAATTTTTGAATTTGAAAACAAAACAAAGGAAAACGAAATAATAATAATAATAATAATAATTCCTTTTTCATTCTCGATGTATTTTTTTTTTTATTTTTTCCTTCTTTATAAATCTGGCATAAACGTACGGGGGGGGGGGAAACCTTGGAAACCAAAGTTGAATCAAGTTCGTTGACAGTTTTTTTTTTTTTTTTTTTTTTTGTGATGTGCGTACCTAATTTTTTTTTTTTTTAAACAAAATTGTAATTTGAGTTTTCTCTCTCTCTCTCTCTCTCTCTCGTTAGCCCCTAATTTTGTTTCCCCCCGCCTCTCTCTCTCTTTGCGTTTTGTGTTTCGATTGTAATAATATCGATTAGTTATTGTTAATAATCTTGAATCGATAATATAATATTATCGATTTTTTTTTTATCAGTTTTTTTTTTTTTTTATTCTATTTACACGTTCGATTGAGTTTAATTACAAGAAATTATTATTATTATTATTTTTTTTCTTTAAACGATAAAACGTGTAAAAATAAAAATGATTACGCGAAAAGGAATATTGTCACGATGTTTTTGAGAGAAGAGATCGTTGACGTCATCGTGTCAACAGACGCTGTTGTTCGAAATGAAAATACGGATTTAATTGTTGATTTCGATTAATGAGTTTTTTTTTCTTTTATTCTTTCTGCTTCCCCGAAATTTTCGCCGATTCTTTTTTCAATATGTCCCTTCGAATGGTTTCAAACGACGATGACCGTTATCGGAATCATTCATAGCTTCTGATCATCTTTGTTTGTTTTCGTTTTGGTTATCCGATACCTTCCTGCCTGTTTGCCTGCCTGCCTGCCTACCTGGTTGCAAGTAGATCTATTGTAAATATTATTCGTGAGGTTGGTTGGTTATAATTCGTTGGTGAGACGTGACCGCGATGAAAGTGCGATTGTAACGTTTTCCTACCAAAAATAACAAACCGTATTATCATCATTAATATTATTATTATTGTTTAAAGAAAGATGAAGAAAAGCTTAGGTGGGGGTGGGGGTGTGGGGGAAATTCTTTTGTTTTACTGTTTTGTCACTTTTACAATTTCTTTTTTCCATCTTTTGAAAACATCTTTTTTTTTTTTTTTTTTTGAAACACAAAAAAAAAAAAATAAATGGAGGCAATAATTTATAAATGTGTGTGTGATGGAATCCGGCCAGTTTTTTTTTTTTTTTTTTTTTTTTTTGGTTTTACATTTCCTTTGAATTTTTATTAGACTCGAAAAAATAATAATAATAATAATAATAAATAAAGAGCGAACGTTAGTATAAAAATTAATTTTTTTTTTGTCGTTTATTTGTTCGAATGACAGGTAAATCCGTCACAGAGGAGCGATCCTATGACTCAACAAATTCAGCAACATTTGGGGCCCTTCCAATTGATGCGACAGTTCCTAGAACAACCTAAACGACTGATAGGTGTAGATGGACCACATCCCCCTCCCAGTCCGGCTCCGGCTTCCGTCTCGGATCCATGTGCCTCGTCTCGGCTCCAGCCTCCTCCGCCCGAGTTTAAGAAACCTCCGCAGCAAAGCAATCATCATCCGAGCGCGACGCGGGGAGGATTCATAAAGCCGCAGGATGGAAAACCTCCCTACGGCGGCCGCGGCGGTTATCCGGGACAATCCCTCAAACACGGGGGACAAAACGATCAAAGATCGAATCCAGTCATACAAGCCAAAGGGCCGCCGAATCGAACAAGTTCCCACTATTCGGAGAGTTCGGAGTCCGTTCGTGGTGGTAGTAGTAATAATAATAATAACAGAGTCTCCCAACCGACGGCTCGAAATTTGCCCCGCTACGATGCTTTGGACTGTCCCGTTGACATACAAGAACCGGCAACTCCGGCACCCCACGAAGTCGAAAGCATTTTGAAGGTGAGAGCATTTTGTGTGGTGGCCAGTGGTCGTCTTCGCGGAACCATAATGTTATAATAATAACTCATTATTATTATTATTTTCTTTAAATTAGGAAATGACGGAAGAAATTGTACCCATCGCGGCTCCGATAGCGGCTACACCTAGAAAAGAAACTGATATAAGATTCAATTTCAGTTCGGATTTGACAAAGGTAAGAAGAAAAAGGAAAATTTTTTTTTTCCTTTCCATCTTCCTTTTTTTTAAAAATAAGAAAAAAATTTTTTTTGTTTACAGCTTGTACCGGCTTTATCACCGCCTCCACCAACTCCCAGAAGACCCGGTAAGTTTAATTTTTTTTCTTTTCTTTTTTTTTGCGCGCTTTTTTTTTTTTTCATATTTTCCCTTGCTCCGCGCCCCCTCGCCCCTTTCCTCCCACGTTTAAATTTTGAAAATTGATTTTTTAAAAAAAAAAATTTAAAATTTGAATTCTGTTATTTTATTGCCACGAAAAAAAAAGTAAACAAAATTTTTTTCTTATTTGTTTCGAAACAAATCGAACGCGGAGTAGTTGTGTGTGTGTCACGGAGTTTGTTGCGTGACGTTTTGCGTGACAGTTAAAAATCTCTATTTTTCTTTTAATATGTCTAAATTTCGAAAAGTTCTATCAAGTTTTTTTTTTTTTTTTTTTTCCTCTTTATTTCTTCAAAACAGGCTCAAAAATTAGAGAAGCTGGAGAATTAAAAGTTTCGTGGGGGTGGGGGGCGAGTGGGCGGACGGAGGGATTTTCTGCGTTTAGTGCGCGTGCGTGAAAAAATTTTTTTTTTTACTTTTTTTTTTTTTTTTTTCCAAAACTGTGGCGAATTTATTATCGATAATGTCATTAACACACGACGGTGTGGTAAAATTATTATTATTATTATTATTTTTGATCGTTCACCGAGTCGCGCGCGTTCCCCCCTCCCCCCCCCGGTAATTGCGGTACCTAAATCCGTAACCGTTTGAATATTTCAACCGTCGATAGGAGGAATCACCCGCGTGGATTTTTTTTTTTATTTTTTCTCCATTTTTAAATTTATTGAATCGAACAATGTTCGAGGGGTTGATGATAAAATGATAATTGTATGCACCCTTACTCGGAAAACTCCTCGGAAAATTTTTATTTTCCTTTTCTTTTTCTTCGAAAGAGTCCCCCAACGGGGGAACAGGTTTAATGTTCGTTCATATTAACGAGTGTCAGTCACCGTCGGTAGTTGGTTCTTGTTTTCCTTCATCATCATCATCATCATCAACTTCATCATTTTTTTATTCTGTCCCCCTCTTCCCCCTTTCCCCCGGGAAATACTGTCACTTATTTTAAATATTGTTTCGACGAGGGGGGGGTGGGGAGAAAAAATATTTACATATTTTTTCTCTTTTTTTCGCGCGCATTAAGAAAAATAAATTTCATCGGAATTGAACTTTATCCAACGTCGTATAAATTTTCTTAATTTTTTCGTGACGTCACCCGCCTCATATTATTATTATTATTATTAATTTTTTCTTCTGCTTTTGGTTGTTTTGTTTAAATAATCGAATTGCGATTTGTGTTGTTTTCAAATATGTCCGACCGCGGTCATATTCGAACGAATTGATAATAACGTGACAATGTTTTAGTTTTCAAGGTCGTTCACTGACACCGTTCGAACTCCCTTTTCCCTCCCCCCCCACTTCATATTCCAGTTTTTGATTCGAATTATTATTATTATTATTATTATTATGCGATGTGTTATTCAAAGGAAAAAATAATAATAATAATAATAATAATAATAAAACGTTTGTACGGGCATCTCTTTGGATTATTAATCCTCGTCTGTTTGTTTGTTTGTTTGTTTTTTTCTCTTTCTCTTTCTTTCTTCTTTGGATTTTTTTCGTTTGTCTATTTTTAGTTTGGTTTTTCTTTCATCATTAGTTTATTATTATTATTATTATTATTATTATTGTTTGTTTTGTTTTCCATAATTTTAAAGGGTTCTCGCACACAACGAAGCAAATTGATAAGCTTATAATAATAATAATAATAGTAATTTGTTTATCATTTTTTAGTTGTTGTTGTTGTTGTTATTGAAAGAGTGAAAGTTGTAAGGAAAAAATCAGTTGGGGAGGGAATGGGGGGAGAGAGGGAGGGGAACAAAGAAAATTTTTTTTTGCGTCGTCGTCGACGTCGACGTAAATTCCTTCCACGATTTTTTTTTTTTTTTTTTTTTTTTTTTTTTTAAATGCGAGGTTAAGACGCGCATATAGAAAGTAGTTTTGGGGAGCCGACTTTGATGAATAAAATGGGGAGATTCGCTTTGATGTTCAGCTGCTGCCACGTTTTAATTTTAATTTTTTTGTTTTCGTTGTTATTAATGTTTACCTCCTCCCTTCCATTTTTCTCTCTCTCTCTCTTTCTCTCGTGTTTTTTTCCTTTACATCATAACGACGATGAAATTCTTTCTTTTTTTTTTTAAAACTGAACAAAAAAAAAAAAAAAAAAAAACAAAAAACAAAATGGTGGAAAATAATATTTAATAAAAATAAATAAATTTGTTTCGTTGACGTTCAAAATCGACGATTTTATTTTTACCGCGTGATGGAAGGTTGTTGTTGTTGTTATTGATGGAAAGCAAATATTTGAAATATCTTTTTAACTTTTCACTTTGTAAAAGTTTTTTTTTTTTTTTTTTTAATTAAAAAAAAAATTTTATATTTTTTCTTCTGCTTTAAATTCATTAATCATTCGTATTTATTAATTATATCGATTAACGATTCGAATCACGGACGCGGAATAGAAATCAAAAAAGAAGACTCGGAGGAAGAAGAGGAAAAAGGAAAAAAAAGGAAAAGAAAAAGAATTTCTTTCCTCCTTTGACTCTCTCACTCTCTCTCTCTCTCTCTCTCTCTCTCTCTCTCTCTCTCTTTTTCCCATCAGGTTCTATTAAGGAATTTTTTCCTTGTTTGCAAATCAAAATGAGAGCATAGAAATTGGGGTAATTTATTTACGGTTCGTTTCATTTTTTTTTTTTTTTTTTTTCATTTTAACTTATCGGTTAATAATTAATTAAAATTCAATTTTAACTAAATTAAAAATCGTTAAGCCTTTTTTTTTAATAAAAAAACAAAAAAAAACAACCGGAAGTTTAATTTTGTAGTAGTGGTAATAATACCTTCTTCTCTTTCTCTAACCAACCCCCATTTTTGTCATTTACGGGTTTTTTTTCCCAATAGCGCAATCTGTCGTTTTTTTTCGTAAACTCAACAACAACAACAATGAAGGCGAAAAAATGAATTTTTTCATCCCCTCCCTTTTTTCGTTAAAACCACGACTTTAAGTTTGCGTATCGGAAAATTAGGGTAGGAAAAGGAATGAATAGGAAATAAAAGTTCGATGACTTTATGACCGTTTCCGGTTACCACCTTTCGTGCGTTCCCCCCCACCAAAAAAAAAAGAAAAGTTGATTGATTGATTGATAAAAATATGATTAATTACGACATTTCCTTACGGGAAATGTTTTCTCACCTGGTTCGTAAACCGGAAGTCGACGTACGGTGTAGTTCTCTTTTTTGTACGTTTTTCTTTCGTTTTTCTAACGGTACGTCATTTTACGCCATTTTTTTTTTTTTTTTTTTTGTTTACACTCTTCGGTTTGACGATATCGGGGTTTCGATTATTTTTATTTCTCGTAAATTCGTCTCCGCGAAACGAGACAAAGATGGCGAATAATTCAAAAAAAATATTTCGCGGTTTGTTACGTCATCAACCGGAAGTTGATCGAAATTCGATTCGCGATTTTTTCATCGCCATCGTTCTTCTTCTCCCTTTCCGGAAAAGACTTTTGTATAAATAAATGAAAAATAATAATAATAATAATAATAATCATTCGCGACGATTTTTCTAATCGTTTTTTTTTTTGTTTTTTGTTTGTTGTTTGTTTGTTTGTTTGTTGTTTTTTTTTTTTGTTTTTCTGCACCTGTAAGCAATAAGCGCTCGAAGCAATATTCGACAAAGTCATGCATAATTTAAAAATGTTTAATTAATCTTAAAAAGATTAGCCTTGAAATGTCGAAAAGTAATGGTGGGATTATGTGTTATCACTAACCGCTCTGACCGCCATTTTTATTTAAAAAAAAAAATCCGTTTCGTAATAATAATAATAATAATAATAATAATTTTTTATATTTTACGTTGTTAGAATTTTTAATTATTATTATTATTAATAATAATGTTTTCTTATAATCGATGACGTCGAATGACTTTCAATTTTTTTTTATTTTTATTTTTTTCATTCACTGTCGTTTATTTTATTTTTATTTTATTTTTTTTTTGTGGGGAGGGAGGGAGGGAGGAGGAAGTAGAAAGAAGTGTGGGGGGAGTAGGAAGGAAGTGGCAGGAGTGAGAGAAACAAACATCACGCTTCAAACGACGACGTTTTTTTTTATAATTATTTTTTTAAATGTCTAACGTGATCGGGGAAGTGGTAGTGGTTAAAAAATATAGAGAGAAACGGGTGAAGGGGCGAGGGGAGAAGAAGAAGGAGGAGGGAAAAACGACGTGTCAAAAGAAGATATGAAAAAATGAAAAAGTTGACGCGCGATTGTGAAAAAAAAAAAAAAAAAAAAAAAACTCGATTCAAATCGTAATAACCCACTAACCCAATTTGCTTCTTTTTTTTTTAACCAACATTATTATTATTTTTTTTTTTTTCGCGCGTTTTTCTTTTGACACGACCGTTTTTATTTCAAATCTCTTAGGTAAATCGCTTTTCTTTTTCTTTTCCTTTTTCCCCGCATCGTCGTGCCGGATGTGACGTACGCGAATCGCGTTTGTTTGTTTCTCTCTCTCTCTCTCTCTCTCTTACTCTCTCTCTCACACACACACATTCGATAATCGTTTAAAAATCGATCGATATTACATAATTTTACGTCCTGTAGATGTCGTCATTGTTTATTAAACGATAACCTCTTTACCCATTTTTAAATATACGTACGAAAACGAGGCGAAAAATAATAAAGGAAAAAAATGGGAGAGAGACAGAGAGAAGGAGAGGTAGAGGAAAAGAGAGAGAGAGAGAAAAAAAAAGAGGGTTCCTCCTCGTTCGACAACCCCAATTTTTTATTATTATATCTTCTCCTACCCTATTTTATGTGTGCGTGTGTGCGTGTGTGCGTGCGTGCGTGTGTGTGTGTGTGAATCAGTTGTTACTCGGCCGGTCGGTCAATTGTTTGATATCGAGTTCTAGAATATTCCATGTTAACCCCCGGTTCATTTTTTTTTTTTTTTTTTTGAGGAATCGGTTTACCTTGATGAATTCGTTCTTTACAATTTTTTTTTTTTTTTTACGACACGAATTTCGGTTTCGTCGTTTCTTTCTTCACTTCCTTCCGTGCCGGTTTTTGGTGCCACGTTTTTTTTTTTTTTTTTTTTGAAAAATTAACGAGGACGTTTGTACGTTCGTTTTTTCGGTCGGTCTTGCCGTTCGATAATAAAACAATATTTTAACATTGTACGTTTTCGTTTGGATAAAAAATAAAATTGAAATTTATATATTCGCGTGTGTCGAACAAACAAACAAACAAACAAACAAACATGGATTCCTAAGATGATCGTTCTAAAGTTACGATTTTGAAAAAGAAGAAAAAAATTTTTTTTCTTTAATTTTTGGCGCCACGAAACAGTAAGAAACAAGTAAATTGAAAATAATGATAATAATAATAGTGGTAGTGGTAGTAGTTGTAGTTGTTGTTGTAGTACTACTAATAATAATAATAATATTAATATTAATAATAAGTTTTTCCTTCGATTTAATTTATGTATGTGTGTGTGTATGCGGTTATACATCGTGTCGTGTTTGACATTAAAAGTAACTATGATGATGATAATAATAATTCGAAGGTTATTTATTATTATTATTATTATTATTATTATTATTATTATTATTATTATTATTATTATTATTTCGTTACACCGAATTTTTCGTTACCGTTTGGAAAAATTAATTTTTTTTGGGTCACGAAGACGCGATCCGTTTGCAAATTTCGTTTTCTTTCTCTCTCTTTCTCTTTCTCTCTCTAATCTCTCCCCCTCCCCGTCATTGTTCTACCTCTTTTTCCGATCTAGAGTGGAGTGTAAGATGACGTCATGAAATGAAAGAAGGAGGAATATCGATCAATTAATAGGCGAAAAAAGCAATTTTCGAACCCCTCTCTCTTATTTTGTTGTTTACTCGTGACCGATGTCACGATGATTTTTTTCCTCTTTTTTTAATACATTTGTCACAGTCAAATCAATTTAATGTAATTTCATGACTGAATTTTCATCGTTCCCCCCTCCCCCCATGAAATGGAAAAAGAGAGAGAGAGAGAGAGAGCGGGAGACGCGAACCAACGCGGGAAAAAAAGAGAAAGAGAGAGAAAGAAGACACGGAGTGACAAACGGGAAGAAAAGGGGAAGGGAGAAAGAGAGAGAGGCAAACGAAATCGAACGGATGTTAAAGAAACGTTTTACCGCCGTGCGATGTAATAATAATACTAATAATAATAATAATAATAATAAACCCCCCTCGAGGTGGGTCCGCCGCGTTTTGAGCGTGGTACTCCATAAACCCGACCGGTTGTTATCCGGTTGTTATCGTTATCACATCGTCATCGATTGAAAAAGATTCACGATTGGGTTTTAATGGTAGTTGTTGTTTGTTTGTTTGTTTGTTTTTTTCGTTGTTTCTTCAGGTTGTTTCAGGTTTTTTTTTTGTTTTTGTTACAAGTTAATTTTTTTTGTTTCTTTTCCGTTTTGTTACGAAGTCGTTTTTTAATGCACGTACTTGGTTGTTTTTTTTTTTTAAATCATCGTCTGCTTAGCAGGTGTCTAACGATTTCCTTCACCTGTCAAAGAGGAAGGAAGGATGGAAGGAAGGAAGGAAGGTTTGTTGTTTTAGGTTTGAAAAAGTCTGCGTCGGAGTTTTTTTTTTTTTTTAAAGTTCATAAGTCGACGTAAAAAAAAAATACTCGAGCGTTTAAAAAACAAAATGCAATATAATAATTAAATGGAAAAAGGGGGAAAACGGAGGGATGGAGAGAGACGGAGAGGGTGGAGAGGGAGATGGGAGAGGGAAAGGAAAACGTTCGGCATTAATCATTTCGTTTTAGAAAATGAAATGATCGAACGTATAAACGAACGCGCGAGATGTCACGTCGCAAAAAAATATTTTTATTGCGGTTCGGGAATAAAGCGGGGGTGGGGGGGAGGGAGGTGGGGGCGAACGGTTCTGGAAATTTTTTTTTTTTTTTAACCAACGATTTCTTCCTTATTCGTTTGTTACCTTAAACATTTTCCTAGAAATTTTTTGCTCAATGTTAAAATTATTCGCATTTTGCCTCCTTAACATTTGTGTCAAGGTCATGTATTTATTTAATTCTCCTTTACATTGAATAAAAAAAGAGAGAGAGAGAGAGAGAGAGAAAAACATTCGTCGGAAAATTTTTTTGAATTCGTGTCATACCTAATAATGTAATCCGATTGAATACAGTCGAACGTTTCGCTCTTAAAAAAAAAAAGAGGAAAGACCCACCGTCCGTGTATTCGTTCGAACCATCATCGAACCTTTCACGAACCTTTTCATTATCATCATCATCGCTATTATAATTTTAAAATTAGGTAAAAGAAAAAACGATGAAAAAAGGAAAACAAAAACCGATATTGAAAAAAAAAAAAGAAAAAAAGGACAATAAAACACTTTACTACTGTTTCTTTTTTTTTTAAAAAAGTGGTTTATGCGTATGCAAAACGCGCGCAAAGAGGGGGGGTCACGAGGTCACGGGAAAAGGAAGGGGAGGAAGAAGAGGAGGAGGAGGAGGAGGAGGCGACTCATTTGTTCTTTTTTTTTTCTTTTTTTTTTTTTTTTTTCTTTTTTTTTAATTGCTCGAAATATTTTTGAAGCGGTGGTAGAGAGAGAGAGAGAGAAAGAAAAAAAAAAGAAAGAAACTGTGGGAATGTGGGAGAAAAGAGAGAGAGAGAGAGAGAGAGAGAGAGAGAATAAGCTAACAACAAGGTTACGGCCCTGAATGTGACACAACATTTATTTATTTTTTATTTTTTTTATTTTTAATTTTTTTTTTTCGGAGAGTTTAATTGAGAAATTTTCTTTTTTTTTTTTTTTTCATGTTTAAAAAGCAGTAAATGTTACGTCATTAAATTATTATTATTATTATTATCATCATCATCATCATCATCATTATTATTATTATTTGTGTAATATATATATATATATGTGTGTGTGTGTGTGTGTATTATATTGTAATTATTATTTTTTTTTCGTCAATGTTGTCAATAAGAGTTGTTTGTCGTGGAATTAGAATGTACATGTGATTAATTTAAAAGATTACAATCGTGGTTTTAATTGTTTTTTTTCGTGGCAATTGCGAATTTCATAACGAGTGTTTCGTACTACCTTACATCCGCCCCATATTCTCGCGGGAATAAATTTTCTTTTTTTTTTTAAATTTTCTTCACGTTTAATAAATAATCTCTGGCATCGATGTTATGCAACGATGGATTCTTCTTGTCGCCTTTTTCTCTCTCTCTCTCGTTCCCGTAAATTCACCGGATTCTTCTTTTTCTCTCTTTCTCTCTCTCACACACACACGGACAAACGGATGGATGGACGCACACGGTCGTTTAGTAATTTTTTGTTTTGTTTTTACGTCTCTTTCTTTCACTCGTTTAATCATTTCTCTCTCTCTCTCTCTCTCTCTCTTTCTCTTTCTCTTTCGGTCCCCCCACGTTTCAAATCGTTATTCTTACTCTTTCATCTTTATTCCGCTCTCGTTTGTTTTCGATTTTTTTGTGTGTGTGTGTTCAACGTTCGTTTGTTTTGATGTGCGCGTGAGAGAGAGAGAGAGAGAGATAGAGGGGGGGTGGGGGCAAACAGACTTCATTTGTCGATTTTTTTTTTTTACACGATAATAATAATATCTTCTCATTTACTTTTTCGTACGAAACGAGAATTAACTGGGTCACGTGTTTGATGTCACGTTCACCACCTCGAAGAAGCCGAAGATGAAATTTTTTCTCTCTCTCTCTCTCTCTCTCTCCCCGTTTCGATTTCTGAGTCGTTAATTGCGTACACGCACGCATGCACGCACGCGCGCACGCATTTGAGTTCACGTGTGCGTTTTTTTGTCCTCTTTGATTAATAATAAGACGCGGAGAGGTTTTGTTGTCGATGAAAAGACCGAAAGGCGAAAAAGTTTTTAAAAGTGAAGAAAGAAAACAATAATAATAATAATAACGACGACGACGACAACAACAACAACAACCTCAACGCCTGATAATAAATTAATTATTTAAATAATTAATTAATTAATTAATATGTCGAAGAGTTAATTCGACGATATGTGTCAGGCTCGTAAAACGGCGCCATTTTTTTTTTTTGCTTTTTGTTGTTGTAGTTTAACCCGCGTTAACTTTTTTTTTTAAAATTTCGGGTCACGGTTTGATTACCCTTTTTTTTAAATACCTTTCTCGGGTACGAATAATGATAATAATAATAAATCTCCAGCGAATTTTTCTTCTCTCACCCAATAACTAACAACCGTTATTGATTTTTTACTTTAAAGGAGGGATGTTTTTTTTTTTTTTTTTTTATGTTTCGAATTTTATTTTATTTTATTTTCGTTTTTTTTTTTTTTTTTTTTTTGTAACGTGTTAAAACGACATTGCTGACGACACGTCTTTTCTCTCTCTCTCTCTCTCTCTCTCTCTCTCTCTCTCTCTCTCCTTTTGCGGTTGCGTTTTTTTTTTTTTTAAATTTTTATTATTGTCTGGAGAGAAAATGAAAAATTTCTCAAAATATAATGGCATCCCGCGTAAATTTCGACGTTCTCTCACTCCATGTCCATAAATGGGGGGTAGGGAGAAATTTTCCGCGAAAGATCGCGAAGAAAAAAAAGGAGAAGGAGATGAAAAATATTTTCAAATCGGGAAAAGATAAAAAAAAAGAAAAGAGAAATCAATTACGGTAAAATATCTGAAATTGTCGAATTTTCAAAATTGTCTAAATTGTTTATTTTATATCATTCTGGAAAAGATCAAAGACGGTTTGTTTTCTTACAAGAGAGAGAGAGGGAGAGGGAAGGGAAAGAGAAAGGAGAGGGGGGAAATGCTTCTTTAGAATATTTATTTTTCCGAGATTTGGAAAAAAAAAATAACAAAAAAATAAACGTGATGGTTCTATTTGTCTGTCGTTGGTCGTCGTATGGTGAAAACGATAATAATAATAATATTGAAAATAATGATAATGATAATGATAATGAAAAAAAAAAAAAATGATGATCGGTTCGGGGATTTGCGGTCCGGGTCGTTTGCACCGAAAAGTTTTTTTTTTTTTTTTTTTTTTTTTTTTACCAAAAACACAACAATGGCGGATGGTTTGTGGAACGATCGTGATTTTTCCCACAATCAATAATACTCCCCCCCCTCCCTCCTTAAAATCAAAATGAAAATGAAAGTTTTTGTTTAAAAAAATTCTCTCTCTCTCTCTCTTTATTCGGTCCGAAATAAATGCATTCGCGATGATGATGATGATGATGATGCTTTAAGTTGGTTACGTCACAAAAAGTTGAAAAATTTAAATTTGGAAAAAATTTTTGGTTGGCAATCCTTATTACTTCCCTGGGGGCACGACGAACGTGTTGTCGCCACGTCAAAGATTCCGTCTTCTGCTATAAAAAAAAAAAGGAAATTCCGTCGTTTTTTTTTTTTCGCGTAAATCCCCCCGCGTTGTTTATTCGCTCTAGGCAATGTTTTTTGTTTTGTTTCTTTCTCCCCGCTCCCCTCCCTCCCCTCTTCACGATATAATTAAGGATTGATTTTGGAGAATGAATGAGTGAATGAATGAACGAAGGGATTGAATGACTGAAAGTGATTATTCAATAATGAGTCATTTCAAACGTTGAGAGATTGATTATTATTATTTTTTTTTTTTTTTTCCGCGTGACGAATCGGTTATTTTTCGTTGTTGTTGTTGTTGTTTGTTTGTTTGTTTCCAAAGGTGAAAAACCCGGTAATACGATACCGTTTGCGCGAGCGAGCAAATTTCTTTTAAATAAATCATTTTAATGGTTTTGTTTACAATTAAACGAAAGTTTTTGTTATAGTTATTATTATTATCATTATCATCATTATCATCATTATTATTTATTCTCGTTTCGCGCGTCGTGTTTGCGTCGGGTTCATCCCCCCGAGTAAATGGCCGAAACGAAAACAACGGAATTATATGTTGTGGCCATTTTAATTCTCCCCCCCCCCGAATTTTTCCGATCGAACGGGTGCGCGTGAAAAACCTGTTTCACTTCCGGTATTGAATTTAACTCCTTCCGGTTTTTTTTTTTTTTTCGTACGATTGATTGTGTTTATGATCTGTGTGGATGGATTCGGTTTAGGGAAAAGTACCCGAATGAAATTTGCAAGATGGCGATTTGGAGAAATATAATTTTATAAAATTACGCGCACGCACGCACCCACTCACGCGGGAGAGTCGATCGAAAACATTTGATATCACGCGATATCGTGTGTTTAGTTGTTGTTGTTTTCATCGAACGGGGGTGGGAGGGGGGGGAGAGAAATTTGTCGTAATAATAATAAAAAAATTGTAATGTAATTTGCATTGGGAGTTTTTCTTAAGAATCAGACCGGAACCTGGAATGAATGATTAAACTCTCCGGCATTAACGTCGTATATCATTAACAAAAAAAACCCGGAGGGGGGAATGGCGTGGGGAGGGAGGAGAGAGAACGGGAAAAAAACGCAAAGTAATAATAATAATAATAATAATAATAATAATAATAATAATAATAATAATAATAATAATAATAATAATAGCAGCAAATAATAAATTTAACGGTTAATAAAATGTTTGTGTGTGTGCGATTATTGAAATTTTTTTTTCGTATTTGTTAATCGCATTTTGTGAAATCTTTTTTTTTTTTTTCTGCTAATAACGCGATATTACGCGGCGTTAATCCTTTAATAGATTATCGTTTAAACGAAAGTAAAATTATTATATACAAATCCGCCATTTTTTTTTCTTTTCGGAGAGAGCGCGTTTTTTCTTTTTTTTTTTTTTTCACGCGTTCGATTATTATTTATTTATTTATTTTTTATATATAATGTCGTTTAGAAAGTGAAAGAAAAAGAAGGAGGAGAAGGTGGTGGAAAAAGGGAAGGGGAGAAGGAGGAGGAGGAAATTTTTTTTCGTTCGAACCTTTCCATATAATTTTAAGAACGGGGGATTCCCTGGAGAAAGTGCGCGATTTTTTTTCTTTTTTTTTTTTCTTTTTGTTATTCGGAATTTTATTTTTTTCCATTTTTATTTTTCCACTTTTCTTAGTATCATCATCATCATCATCATCATCATCGCTATTTTTCGTTTGTTTTCATTTTTTAAAAAGCAAGTAAAAAGAGAGAGAAAGAGAGAGAAAAACATTTTTAAAATTATTATTCTTGTTTATCACGTTTTATAACGTGAATTTAATAATAAATGGCCACGTTTTTATATATATATAAAAAAAAGGAAAGGAAAAAAAGGAAAAATAAAGGAGAGAAAAAGAGAGAGAGAGTGTGTGAGAGAATCCGGAAAAAAAATGGCGGATGTACCGTAAAAAAAACGCAAACGATAACATCTCTCATTTCACGTTTCTTTAAATTTATATTATTTATTTATTTATTTATTTACACTTTATTTCATAGATTAAAAAAAAAAAAAACTCTTTTTCGCATTTAATTTGGCAACACTGTGTTTTCATACATACTCTATGATTATTATTTTACCATTACGAATATTAATTGATTGTGTGTATGTATATAATATAAACGTTTTTTAAAAATGAATTGCGTGCGTGCGTGCGTGTGCGTGTGCGTGTGCGTTCGTTGGTTTGAGTGATTCGGGGATTTTTTTTGTCAGGTAAAAATTACCGAAATTCGATTCGATTCGATTCTATCGTTTTGAACGCGGAAACTTTGAAATTTTAAATTCATTTCGCTTTTTTTTTTTTTTTTTTTTCGTTATAATGGTTAATAATAATGGCGGAAATGATTTTGTATTAATTAATTTATTTATTTATTGAATAATGAGGCGCCTTTTCTTCTTCTTCTTCTTCTTCGCGTTTCAGTCGTTATGATGCACATCAATCAATGTTAAAAGGATAGAGAGATGAAGAGGAAGAAGAGAAAGGAAAAAAGTCGTTGTACGAGTCGGGGGAGGGAGGGGGGAGGGAGGGGGAGGGAAAAAGAGAAGGGGAAGGAATATGGGGTTGTAATATCGATCGATTATCGATCCGTAATTTTTTTTTAATCATAATAATAATAATAATAATAACGAATTTTTAAAACGAGTTTTTAATTAATGACTTTTGAAAATTTCGTTAAAAGGAAAAGGAGAAGAAGAAAAAAAAAATTTTTACCGGGAAATTTTTTAAAATCGTTTTCCATTTTTTTCCTTCCTTTTTTCCTTTTTCTTTTCCTTTTTGTATTTTTTTTTTCGTTGTTGTTTTTTTTGTTTGCGTTTGTCTGTCTCGAGGGTACGAATAAAAAATAATTTTTTTTTTCTCTTTCTTTTTCTCTTTCTTTCTCTCTCTTGTTTTTCTTTCTTTCCTTTCTTTTGTCGAGGGGGAGGAGAGGGGGGCGGAAGGAGAGCGTTTTGTCTTTATGTGATTTTACCAATACTTTTTTTTTTTTTTTTTTTTTTTTTCCATTCCATTTTTTTAATTTATGATGATGCTTTTGCAAAAAAAAAATATTGTATTTATTTATTATTATTATTATTATTATCGAGTTCGTCATAGTCGTCGGTTTTTTTATTATTATCGTCGATTACAATTTTTTCTCTCTCTCCCTCTCCCTCTCTTTCTCTCTCCCTCTCTTTCTCTCTCCCTCCTTTTTTTTTTACTTAATAATATTATATTTTTACGGGATCATAAATTGTTTTTCATATCCTATAAAAATGTAGTAAAATTTTTATAATCTGCATTTTTTTTTTTTTTTTTTTTTTTTTGTTATCAACAAGAAGGCAGATTGTTATTGTTGTTGTTGTTGTTGAATGTAGAGACTGTTGATCTTGTTGCTCTTGTTGCTGTTGCTTTTGTCGTTTCTCTCTCTCTCTCTCTCTCTGGTTTCGTAATTGTTATTGTTGTTGTTATTAATACGTTTTTTTTTTTTTTTTTATTGACTCCGCGATTGTCGTATCGGTTTTTTTTTTCCTTTTGTCGGTTGTTGTTTGTTAATAATTTTTTAACAAACCTCACACTTAAATCTCGTCTCTTTTCCTTTTCCTTTTTCCTTTGCGAGAAAAACGTTCGAGAAAATTTTCGTAAATAGGTTTGTGTGAAAATGGGAAATTTTTACCGGTTTTACGTACGACAAGTGTCGAGTTGTTGTTTTTGTTGTTGTTGTTGTTGTTTGCGTTTGTTGTTTTGATTTCCTTATCAGCGTCATTCTCTCGGTGTTTCCGATCGACGTTTTCTTTTTTTTTTTTTTTTTTTATTATCTTTTTCGACGTATTGTTTTTCTTTTGTCGTTATCAAACGCGCGAGAAAAACGTTTTTGAATTCTCTCTCTCTTTCTCTTTCTCTCTTTTCATTTCACTTTCTCTCTCTCTCTCTCTCTCTCTCTCTCTCGCGAATTTTATAATTAACACGCCATTTGAAAAGAATCGCTTCGAAAAGAAAATGTCGTTTTTTAATTTTTTGCGTTCGGTTGTTGTTGTTGTGATATTTTATAAGGAAATTTAAACTCACGTGGATTTGAAAACAAACACGCACTCACGCACTCACTCACTCACGCATTTCCGCAATGAATCTTTTTTTTTTTGTCACACAAAAGCGCAAAACTTTTTTTTATTTTTTTATTTTTTTTTAAATTTTCGACGTGATCGAGTTTTTAGAAATAATTTAATTATTGTTTTTTTTTTTTTTTCCTTCCTTGTTTTTTCTCATTTCCGTTACGTCCTCTCTTCTTATTCCCTTTTTTCATCCTCTCTCTCTCTCTCTCTCTCTCTCTCTTCGTTTTTTTTTATTTATTTATTTATATTTTTCCCCTTGAGCGTAAAAATGATAAAAAAAAAAAAAAAAATTATTTTATTTACGTTTTGTGCCTTTTTTTTTTATAAACATGTTTATTCTCTTTCTCTCTCTCTCACATTCGTACGAGAATTATTTATTATTATTATTATTATTATTATTATTATTATTATTATTATTATTATTATTATTATTATTAACGTGAATTATTTATTAATTTTAATTTTTTTATTTTTTTTCAGAACGTACGGTCAGTTCGTCGAGCGAACGTGCTCTAGGCAATCAAAGAGGGTATGTAGTATAAACAAATATCAAACAAAGCGTTTTTCCACAATAAACCTTTTTCTCTCTCTCTCTCTGTCTCTCTTTGTCTGTACCTTTCACTTCCCTTCCTTCCTCTCTCCCTCTCTCTCTCTTTTCCTTCGTTTTCCTAATAAATTTTTTCTCACGGAATTATTTTATTACGATTGTTAAAAGAGGTGTGTGTGTGTACATGTAAAAAAGGTGTTTTAAAAATTTAAATTGTTTGATTTATGAACCGTAAATAACGACGGACGCATCAAGTCATTATCATTATTATTATTATTATTATTATTATTATTATTATTATTATTATTATTATTATTATTATTAACGGGGATGAAGGGGGGGGAAAAGATGGAGGAAGGACGGTGAAAAATTTTTTTCCATTTTCCTTCGCGAGAATTAAAAGCAATATCGTTTCGCGTCGTATGTAAAAAAAAAAAAAAAAAAACCATCTGCGTAATTATTGTCGTGGAGTTAGAAAAAATTAAAAATCGATATTGTAATTTTTTTTTGGGGGGGGGAGAGGACAGGGGTAAACGTTTGCGATAAGGAAAATAAATAAATAAAAAAATGGAATGTGTATTCGCGATGTAGGTTAAGCTCTTTTTTTTTTTTTTTTCGTTCCTCCTCTTCACCAACCACCGCCTTCTCTTCCTCTTTTTCATATCCATATTGCGTAATGGTAATAATAATGATGATGATGATGATGATGATGTCGTCATCGTCATCGTTGTTTATTATTTGAAGGCGGTGTGTCAATTTTTTGTGAAAACAGGAAGTCGACGAAATTCGAATTTAAAAAAAAAAAACTTTTTTAATATTTTTTAAATCCGTGGCGGAAGCCAAGAAAAAATAATAATGATAATGATAATGATAATTTAAACATAATGAAAATATCGATCGGAAATTTAAAACGCAAAAAAACAAACAGAAACACAAAAAAACAACAACAACAACAGTTGGTTGTTAATTTTCTCTGTTTCTTTTTTTTTTCGTCTCTCTCTCTTTTTTTAAAAAACCTGTTGTAATTTTTTAATGGCGTCCTTTTTTTTTTTTTTTACGGCTACTTACACGTTTTTTTTTTTTTTATAAAGTCGGGGCAAGGGGAGAGAGAGAGAGTTTCCGGTTAAGCATTGTAATAATAATTTTTTTTTTTGATTTATAATAACGAAACGATATACATTTAAAAAAAACTCTCTCTCGGTGATGTATTATTTCCCCTTAGTTTCTCTCTTTTTTCCCCTTCTTTCTCCGCTGCCATTTTTTTCTCTCTCTCTCTCTCTCTCTCTCCCCCAAAAAAAAAAAATTTCTCGATTGCCAACTTTTCACACCCTCTATCGGTGATCCGTTTTATTACCAAACCATTTTGTTTTTTATTTATTTATTATTATTATTATTTTTATTATTATTAATAACGTTCTTAAAAGATATAAGGGAAAAGCGAGAAGGAGGAGGTAAACGCTTATCATTTTCCATTTTCTCTCTCTCTCTCTCTCTCTTTTTTTTTTACTTATCAATTTATTTATTTATTTATTTAATAATAAATGTAATTATTATTATTATTATTATTATTATTATTATTATTATTATTATTATTTGTAAAATTTGAAGCGGTTGGTGTGCGTAGTAGAAAAAAAAAAGCGGGACGACGTTTTTTTTTTTTTTTTTTTTTTTTTTTTTTTTTTTTTTGTTTTCGTTATTGAACCGAAAGCGCGGAAATCGGAGACGCGCTTAAAAATCTGCGTTGATCGATACGGAACATGTTGGTGACGTCATTACTCTACGATAAATGCACTTGAAAAAAAAAAGGGGGGAGGGGGAGGAGAAGGAGGAGGGTAAAGGGAAAAAAGAGAGGGGAAGAGGAGGGGAAAAATATGGGAAAATTCGAAGGAAGGAAAGAGAGAGAGAAAGAAAATAAATAAAAAAAAAGTGAAAGAAACGAGTTAAGATAAAAAAAAAAAAATATTTTCTTTTTTTCTTTTTTTCTCTTCTCCAGTCTGCCTTTTCTCCAGGATGTTTTTTTTTGTTGTAACAAACGCGTAAATGCGACAATGGTGGAAAATGGTTAATGTTTATTATAACAAAGGCGTTTTTTTTTTTTTCTCGATTTCCGCCGCGTTTTCATTTCATTTGTAAGTGAAAAACATGCAAACGGATCACAATTGAACGAACGTTAACCGCCATTTTTTTTTTTTTCTAATCCGTTTGATTCTTTTCCTTTCATTTTCCTTTTGAAAAAAAATGTTTATTTATTTATGTTATTGTTATTATTATTATTATTATTGTTTTTTTGATTTTTCAGAGATCTGGAAGATGATTTGGTCATATCGGAGAGCAGCGACGATGACGATAAACCATCGAAAAATCCCAATTTGTCTTCCTTACACGCGGACAATTTGGACATTCCGTGAGTACAAATTTATATAAACGATTCGTTAAGGTGATTATTTCCGGTATGTCGAGATTTTTATCGTTTCGTATATCGATTGTCAGACATCTTTTTTTTTTTTTTTTTTTTTTTTTTGTCGAAATTCCAGACACGAATTTTTGCTAGAAATCGTAGGGAGGAAAAAACAAAAAAGGAAAAAATTAATTTTTTTTTTTTTTTTTTATTATTTTATTATTCGACTCCATTATTACTTTTTTTTTTTTTTTTATATCGCCATTTCATTTTCTCTCTCATTGATCCATCTCACTCTCTCTCTCTCTCTCTCTGTCTTTCTTTCTTTCTCTTTCACGAACGTTTTTCGTCCGAACGCGTCGGTAAACTTTACTAATGCGAATCGTTTCTCCTCCGCCTCTACCCTCCTCACAACAGGTAAAAAAAAATTATTATTATTATTATTATTAACGGATCGATTTACGGTTTTCCAAATGATCGTTTATTATTATTATTATTATTATTTTTAAAATTTCATCGATTGAATGATTGATTGATTGATTATTTGTGTCAGTCATCGCGAATCGTCGTCTTAATAATCATCGACCGACCTTTTTTTCATTTTTCTTATTCTATTTTCGCCGAGGTAGAAACTCTCGTTTCAAAATGAGATTTTGAGGGGGGAAGGAGAGGGGTTATTCGAAGATTGTTTCGACACAACAACAAAATTGTTTCGAAACATTTTTTTTCGCGTTGACCCGCGAAATCGTTTTCGCGTTTTTTTTTTTTTTTTTAAATACAAAACATACGAATCACCGTCCGTTAATAAATCCCTCTCTCAATCGTTTATTATTATTATTATTATTATCATGGCGAATAATGAATAACAATTAGTAAGATAATTAATAATAATAATAATAACAACGATAATAATATTAATAATGAAAATGATAATTGCAGTAATTTTGTGTGTGTAAAAATTTCGTTTTCGAAACAAGGAGGAAGGGAGGAGAGGGGAGGCGTTACGTTAATGGTAATGTTGGTAGCACTGTTGTTAATTTTATTCCTGTTATTAAAAAACGCGATGATAATGAATGATAAGGCGCGAACGGAGGGGGGAAGGGAGAAGAGAGGGTTTTCGATATGAGGTCAAACGCGAAAACACGTTTACAAGCGTTCGAATTGTGCTCGCGAGTTTTTTTTTTTTTTTTTTTTTTTCTTTACACGTTCGAAGCAGAAAATGATCATTAATAAAAAGTATAATGACGTGAAGAGGAGAGACGTTAATTCATCACACACAAGTGTTAATTTATTTACCTGTTTCTTAATATATTTCTCTCTTCCCCTCTCCTCCCCCTTCTCCATCTCTGACGATTGGAGGGGTGATGGGGGGCGGGGGGCAGAAGAGGATAAGATGAAGGTTTTGCTTCGGTTTTTTAAGTATACGAATATCTTTAACTTTGCGCGCACTTGTTGAATGCAAAAAAATTTTTTTCGAGCGAATTACATATAATTTATCACGTGAGTTTTTTTTTTCTTCTGCTACTTTCCCCCCCCCCTCCCCTCAACATTCTCAAAGGCAATAATTTGAAATAATTTTTATGATAAATCGTAATGTGAAACAAAAAAAAAAAAAAACCGTTAATTTTTTTTTTTAAATTTAAAAAATTTGTTTTTGGAAGGAGCGTTGATACCATTTTGACTATCGTAGTAGGAAATGTTTTTTTTTTTTTTTTTTTTTTGAGGCAACCTGGCAGGTGTTTTCCTGGTATTCTCGTAACCTGAATGTTAGACGAAGAAGACTCACGTGAATCTTAATAATAATAATTATAATAATAATAATATTAAGTGTACGGGCGTTCGAATCGGATTAATGTGTTGTTTGCAACGGGAGAAGAACGGGAAAAAATTTTTTTTTTGTACGTCTAAATCACACTTTTGTGAGTGTGCGTATGTGCTACAGTGAGAGAGAGAGAGGGGGGAAGGTGTGGGAGGGGAACGAATCAACAACGAAATTACGCGATGAAAATTTTAAATGGCGATTTCGACATTTTTCACTACTTTGCTAATTTCTACGATTCGCCGCTCGGTTCCGATTTTTCGACGTGAATGCAAAGAATGAGAATAATTATAGAAAAAAAAGAGATTAATGTCGCATAGAATTCGAAGGGACGACGCACATACGCACGCACTCACGCACGCACGCACAGACACAAAAAAAGTAGAAGAAGAAAAAGGAACAAGGTAGAAAAAATCCGAGATTAGATAAAGTAACGTTAATAGTAATAATGATGATGATGATGATGATGATGATAATAATAATAATTTTAAATGAAGCCATACCGAGGATGGTTGTTTAACATGTTGCACATTTAATTTGCCCCCGAAGAATTTTTAGGGGCACATGCCTGCCGCCGTGTGCTATGAAATTAACATCTGCCCCCTCTTGCGCATTTGTTAGTTTTCTCTCAGAACGTCTAATACATATAGACACTCATGTATATTCTACGGTTTATAAAATGTACGTTGGATTTAAAGATTATTATTATTATTATTATTATTCTCCTCTCTCTTTTCTCTCTCTCTCTTTATTTCTTTCTTTTATTTATTTCGTCTTATTCTTTTTATTTTTCATATTTTTTTTTTTTTTTAACGGCTTTTACCTTTTTTTTTCTCTCTTTACCTTTTTTTTTTTTTTGTTGTTATTGTTATTGTTTGCGTCGTTATTATTTCCGGTTTCGTGGTTTTTGAAACGGCAAAATTATAAATTTGTATTTTTTTATTTATTTATTTATTTACTTTTATTATTATTATTATTATTATTATTATCATCATTGTTTTGTAGGCCACCAAGCGTTGCATCTATAAAGCCTCCGTCTCCGACTCCTGCGATAATGTCTCCAATGGTTCTTTCTTCTTCGTCGTCTTCTTCTGAATACAGCGAGTCCGAATCTACGAGCGAGGAATCAAATGACGATAAAAAATTGGAATTGCCCTCTTCGAAAAATGTAGAGACTTCCGTAACGCAAAATACTTCAGTCGTTGCTCCGGTCGAAGAGGAAACAAAACCCAGGTGGAATTTGAGTTCGTTTATAAAGAGAGAACCTATGTTGAGCGGAAGTGAAGACATCACCAGGCCATCACCGGTACGAATTTTTTTATTTTTAAATTTTTTTAAAAATTTTATTCGATTCAAATTAATTTTTTTTCTTTTTATTTTCAAAAGGGATTTGGTAAAGACGATTTTTCCCCAGCTTCGAGTAGCGTTGGACATCCTAGTAGCGTCGGTCCTCCGAGTAGCGTCGGTCCTCCTAGTGTGCCTGAACCCAGTCCGGGATTCGTACGCGGACCGAGGAGTCCGTTAGAAAACCGGACATCAGCACCAAACGCGAAAAGTTCGGCCAAGCAAAAGAAAACGACGCGTAAATCGGATTCGGAGAGCGAAGAAGACCGTAAAAGATCTAATCAAAAAATGAAACTGAGCAGTTGTTCGGATTCCGATGAGGGTGTTCGAAATGGTAAAATAGAAACCGGAGAGCGGCAAAGGCAATCCATGGGAAAAGATTTGTCGGAAAGTGATAGCGATGGGTCCATTATGAAAGAACCAATTAAACCTCCTCCCAGAGTGGCTAGAAGGCAAAATTCTAGGTCGTCTGTGGCAAGTTGTGCTTCCAGATCTCCAAGCGGTTCCAGACAATCAAAGTCTCCAATGGGAAAAAGAAAGGCTTTGAGGCGAAATTCTAAAGTTACCAATGCGATTTCAAATATGTCCGACGAAGACGTCAAAAGGAAAAACGTTTCTTCCGATGATGATGAGTATCATTCGCGCGTGGTTAAAGATGAAACAATTCTAAATGATAAACATAGAAAATTTAGACAAAGTTCATCGACGACCGGTGGTAGGATACAAATGAAATTGCAAGAGGATTCCGACGAAGAAAAATCGGAAGGAAAACTTTTCAACGGAAGAAATAACTTTAAGTGCAATGAAACGGAAAAACGAGCGAAGGATTCCGCGCGGAGATCGCAGAGCAGTAAGAGAAATGACGAGGAAATAAAATCAAAAACGAAGAATAAATATGTCGATGTGAAGAGAAGGTCGGATCAAATGACGAGTAATGAGTACATTAATAAGTCTCAAGTTAAGGTTACCCCCAAATCTAGGCCGGCATTGATTCCAAGTGCTTCTGACAGTGAAAATCCTAAGAAAGTTATGAGAAGGAGAAGGAGTAGCGTATTGCAAAAGAATCTTCCGGACAGTTCTAGCGACGAAGAAGATGACGAAGTTAGAAAGCGGCCTCCAAAGCTTCAAAGGACCAAACAGAAGAAAGAGGCGGATAGATTGAAAAAGAAAATCCCGGTTCATGTGTCTTCGGATGAAGATTGGATGCGGGATAGGTCAGCGTCTAGCCAAAGAGGAAAATCAACGGAAAACAAAAGGAATTGCATCAGACCAAAGGCTCGAATGAAGAGCGTTAAAAATGAAGATACCAGCAGCGAAAGCGAAAGCTACGGTTCGGTTTTTAGCAGGGAACACCTAAAAATAAGCAGGGATCATGTGGCGCCTAAAAAACGAGAAATCAGTCCGTTGTCTAGTTCGGATTCCGAAAAAGAACCAGGAATACCTTCCAGGCGTGATTCGATTTCTTCCAACTGCAGCAAAAATGATTTGCGTGCGGGCCATGGTAAAGGTCCTCCTCCCAAAATGGAAGAGAGTCCTCCCAAATTGGACGTCGAGGGTAATATAAAAGATAGGAAGAAGACCGAAACTTTAATGAAATTATTTAGCACGGGTAGTAAAGGTGGTAAAGGTGGCAAAGGAGGAGGAGGTAAAGGGAAGGGCGTTCCAGGCATAGTCGTCAAATGCGAACCGGATAGAACTGAGAGAAGTTTAGACGATGCGTCGAAAACATCAAGTCATTCGATATCCTCGCGATGTCAGCCAGAAATAACGCCGACTGCTAAGGAAGACGAAGTTATATGTTCTAAAAAAAGGTTAACGGTTGATTCGAAGAAAATGAAAGACAAAAAAGAAGTTAAAAAATCGCCTTTAGTAGAAATCAAATCGGAAATGAAAACGGAAAGAAGGGATAGGATTTCCGAGAATCATAGAAGCATACCAGAAGTATCACCGTCGAGGTACAAAAGTGACGGAGTCATACCTAGTATAATGTGCCGCGTTGACCTAGATAGAATTTCAATAGTTTTGAAAAAACGAACTTCCGAAGACATTAGAACGAAAACGGAAATGGCGGACACCAGGCAGCAGGGGGAAATGAAATTTAGCAGTGATGATATTAAAAGTGATAAAAGGTACGATAAGTTGAAGTGCGAAGAAAAAGATGATAAACACGTGGTGGTGGTGGTGGATGTATTAAAGAGTGATAAAAATAGGACGGAAAAAAGTAAAAAGCGGACTTATTCGACGGATGAAATACTAGCGGAGGGAGGAGGAGTAACAAAATGTGATAAAGTGAAAAAATCAAAGGAAGACATAAAAGTGGTGAAACAATTATCGTCAAAGGAAAGTGAGAAAAACAACAAAAGGCACAGATACGATAGAGTTCAATCTCCGATTTCTAGTGATACGGATTTGAAAAAATTAGAAAAAACGAGTGATTTGGGTAGCGACGTTGAAAAAACTCCCGACAAGTGCGATTTAAATGACGCGGATAGGAGAAAGCAAAAATCATCGGAAAAAATGAGGCACAAGGGAGAAAGGAAAAGGCGTCCGAGCGTGAGCAGCGTGAGCACGGAATGCAGTCAAAAATCCGAAGTGCTTTCATCGTCATCCGGACGGCGAAAAGACAAAGAAGGCATAAATCACAAGCACAAAAGGAGAAAATTAGATGAATGCGGTGGCAGCACTGATAATATTATTATTAAAAAGTCTAGTCCCGTGAGTATCTTTCTACTTGTTCTTCTTCTTCTTCTTCTTAAAAAGCCAATATTGAAATAATAATAATAATAATAAATTGATGACAATTGTTACAGAGCGATGTTGTGATCGGTGATGTACATTCAAAGAACGAGAGGTTGTCGTCGACGTGCGTGAACGAAGATGCCAACGGTCATTTGGCACCGCCGAAATCAAATTCGGAAAATCATCATATGGATGGAAAACAAAATTCGGATCCGTCACACGGAACTCCTTCCGTCGTCAATGCCTACGACAGAAATGAAAATGGCGAACTTCACTCGGATTGGTCACCGGGACGAATGAGAAAAATATATTATTCCTATTTCGAAAGAGAAGAAGAAGAAACGGATAGCAACGACAAGTGAGTTTTAAAAACAAATGCTTTTAAAATTTCGCTATAAAATGCCTCGTCTTTGTGTTTCTCGCGTGTTTGTCCTCTTATATGTGGTAAATGATTAAAAAAAAAATCCATCGAGTACCAAATTACCCGGGATATAATAAAACAAATTTTACATTCGTATTAATACACCAATTTTTTTTTTTCTTCTGCTTCTTCTCCAAAAATACAAAGACACGTGGACGACACGTAAACATAAAATAATATTCATTCTTAACGACGGAACGGTCAATCGGTACATCCGTCAAATTCCAAACCGCGTTTATTACGAATTGTGACGTCATCGACTAATTTCCTTTTTTGTTTTTCTCCAGGGATAAAAATCAATATTTGAACGAAGCTAAAAGGTTAAAACACAAAGCAGATATAGAAACGGATAGGACGGCTCAAGGAATGCAATATTTGGAAGCTGTTTTGTATTTTTTACTAACCGGAAATGCGATGGAGCATGAAAAAGTAACGGAAAAAGCAGCCTTCACCATGTACAAAGATACATTAAGTCTTATCAAGTGAGTTGTTGTTTTTCTCTCTCTTTCTCTTTCTGTCTCTTTCTGTCTCTCTCTTGCTCCTGAATTTGTAAAGGTCATGGTTGTGTTGATGGTGCACCGACGATGATGTCAATAAATGAAAAAAAGAAAAAAAAATTTCCTGTCGGATATAAAAAAAGGCTAAAAGAATATGTGGGAATACGAATGATGGGGATCTTTCCCCAACACTTACAGGACTTACCTTTTTTTTGGGGGGGGAGGGGGGTTGACTTCGTCATCATTTTCATTCCTAGAAGGAGTAGGAGGAGGTGGAGGCGGAGAATGATGGGCGTGACGACGTCGATGAAACATCGTTTATCAAGTTTTGTATTTTTCGCACGGTTTGATTCGATTTTTCTTTTTCCTTTTCGACGGGGATTCGACGATTCGCGGGATTCCGATGGGGCGAAACGGATTGTAGATGATGCCGGGCGTACTACTCGTCGTTTCAACGTTCGACCTGAAATCGTTGATTTGTAGGTATTTTGTTCTTATAAGCAATCCGGAGTTTCTCACGGTCGCTTGTCGGAATGGGTGGCCATTTTTAGTGAATTGTACAAATGGCAAATCCATTCCTTTGCATTCTGTACACGATATGGATACTGAATCCTTGCACTTG
>NW_002987248.1:79356-103140 GCF_000006295.1 Pediculus humanus corporis | reverse complement strand
GTTTTTTTTTTTTTTTTTTTAATATTAGTACCTGTACGTTGTCTTTGTCGTCGTCGTCGTCGGAGTCGCACTGGTATTTAAAATCACTTACTCTATTCTTTTCGATCGGTTTCGACGGTCTCGCGGATCCCGTATTGATCCCCGCGGTTGTCGTCGTTTTCGTCGCTTTAAACCACCTTTGATATTTTTTTTTCACGGAATCTTTTTCGCCCGGATGGGGGGTGCATTGGGGACAATCGCAATCGCATTTGGTTGCCGCTTTCAATATGGCTTTGAGTACTTTTTGAACTTGTGGATCGCAGTAATTTTCGCAGGGATTTTTCTCGCACGTCGTCGGATCCGTGAGTTTCATCAATATTTTCCGCAGAGTTTCCTCTTCCTTGTCCGTCTGATGACAAATGCTTTTCGTGAGTAAATCTCTCAAAACTCTCGCAATCTTGTTTTTCCTCGGTTGATTCCCGTGTTGACGGCATGTACAGTCGTCGGCATCGCGATTTGTTTTCATTTTGACTTCGTTTTTACGCAAAAGTGAGAGTATGAGTTTTTTAATTGATATTTCACCGTCGTTTCTGACAAGTTCGTCGGGTGGTTCGCAAGGTGTTTTCTCGCAATCATCGTTTATCGCGTATACTTTGTTAAATGAAAAAACGTCGTCGAAAGCGAATAAAAAATTAAAAACGACGAGTAAAAAAAGTGAATTCATTACTTTTAAATTTGGACCATTTAAAAAAAAAAAAAAAAAAAATTATTAAAAAAAATTTTTTTCTTTTTTTGGTGTTTACATTTTATTTGTCAAAGTTTCAAAGCTTGAGAGCTTTTTCACTTATTTTTTTACTCTATGGTTTGCATTTTACCCATTCGTATATTCGTAAAAGGCTGTGACTTTTCTGTCTTATTCGAACGAGTCGGAATTCGATTTCAAAGTACTAAAAAAAATTTATTTTTATTTTGCAATCCAGGTACATTTCGTCAAAGTTCAAAGGTCAGCAAACGAACACTCCTCAAGGAAATATTCACAATAAGCTTGCAGTTCTCAGGTAAATTATTATTATTATTATTATTATTTTATAAAATAATTATTGTGGTAATCGGGATTGGTTACGGTCGTACGCTTTTGTTAAAATGATCGATCGATCGATCGATTGATTGATTGATTGATTGATTGATTTTTTTTTTTTTTCAAATGTTTTCAGTTTAAGATGCCTTTCCTTGCTGTATTTAAAATTGTTTAAAATGAGTAAGCAAGAAGTTAAAGAACAAAGGAAAATATTGTTAGACTACGGTACAAAAGTTTCGGCGCAACCGGTGGAAACGATATGCGGGGGTCACGGTACTCCATCACCGAATAGTCCGACTCCCTCACCTGCCGGATCCGTCGGTAGCGTGGGTTCTCAATCTTCCGGATACAGGTTCGTATTATTTTTTTTGTATAATTAAAGAGTCATCGACGAAACGTCAGACATTAACTGTTTGTTGTTGTTTGTGCAAATGCAGTAGCGGAGAATTGAGAGCAGCTCCGCACGTTCCCGTTCCCGTTCAAGTTCACAGTGCTCACATGAAACAAACGACTCATTTTGGACTCCTTTTATCTTGTCACGATCTCTGGGATCAAGCCGATCAATTGGTTCACGCCGGAAAGCACAAGGGTAATTATTATTATTATTATTATTACTACCGGGATTTATTTATAAATTTTTAACAAAAAAATTTTTCCTCCCTTACGGAAAATTTTCAGATTTTTTCATTGAATTGGAGCGTGAATGCGGGCCTTTAACACTTCACAGTTCCCTCAACGATTTAGTTCGATACGTACGAAAAGGAATTCAAAGGCTTAAAACGTTATGACCTTTCCTTAGTTTTCCGGAAATTTGGGACGATTCGATTTGCGAATGCAAGTAAAAAAAGGACAAAAAAAAAAACAAACAATAATAATCCGAAAAAAAAAAAATCATAACAATCAATAGATGAGGAACGAACAGTGTGTCATTATCATTTATTATTATTGTAATTATTATTATTATTATTATTATTATTATTATTATTACTAGCATCAAAGGTCGCCATCGTCATCATCATTATCATCAGTAAATCATTTTTTAGGTTTTACAAATTTATATACACGTGTGTATGTAAATATATATATATACAAACAAACGCGAGAGTTTGCGGGAAAAATTACCGAAATTTATACGTGTGAAAATCGTTTTTTTTTTTTTTTTTCCGGTGTGCGTGTGCGTGAGTGCGTGAGTGAGTGCGTGTGTGTAAATCGTTAATTATTTTAAAATACATCGACCACGAAATGGTGGAATGGAATCGTCGATTGATTGATTGATTGATCGATCGTTAAAATTTAATTTAAAATTATCATTAATGTTTTTATTATATTTTTTTTTGTAATCATCATTATTATCATAATTATTATTATTATTATTTTATTATTATTTAAATTGCGAATCGAAATATACATATACGAAGCGATATATACAAACGATCATTATTATTATTATTATTTATATTTATTTACCGTTAGTCAATGAGGGGGCAAAAATCACATTACGGTGAGAAAAAGGTTTTATTTTTTTAAAGTAAACGCGACGGTTACATCCTTTACACATCCTTTAAAGGTTTTGTAAATTTTTTTTCCTATTACGAAAGTGAGAGAGTGAGAGAGAGAGAGAGATGTATTCTCAAGGTAGGAGGGGAAAGGGGTGTGAGAAAAGGATGGATCAAGTACGTTAAGGCGTCGTATATATTACGTCATTCTAAATTTATTAATTTATATTATTTTATTTTATTTTATTATATTTTTTCCGTTATTTATCATTTTATATAAATTTTTATAAAATAATAATAATAATAATAATGATGATGACGATGATGGAGGAGGAGGAGAGGGGAGGAGACAAGGAAAAAAAATTTTAAATAAGAAAAAAACGTCATCGTCGTCGTCGTCGTCATCATCAATTTAAAATATTTAAAAATCGATCGACAAATTTTTTATTATCATTATTATTATCATTATTATCATTATTATTATTATTATTACCGTTGATAATATATATATATATACAAATGTTTTTTTATATTTTTTTAAATGCGTGGAATTATCAAAATGTTATTGACCATTTGTTGTTCTATCTTAATAAAAACAATCAATAAATCAAATCATATGTTTAACGTCTTACATACATACATACGGTTTTATATTATTATTATTATTATTATTATTATTATTACTATTAATATTACATAATATTTTTATATTTCACGAAAAGGCGCGTGACGTAATAATTTAAATAAAATAAAATAATTTTAAAAAAATCAAATTGAATTTTTTATGTATTTTTAATGGAAAAGTTTTTTTTTTTTTTTTTTGTTTTTTCCACTCATAAAAATTTTTAATGTTTTCGATTTTTTAAATATTATTATTATTATTATTATTTTTTTTTTTTCTGTGATTAATTTTATTATTATTATTAATATTATTAATATTTTTCAATCGTTATTCGGTATGTAATAGACACACGTATATATATTTAGCATAAATATTTTTATTTCTCTCTCTCTCTCTCTTTCTATTTATTTATCTATTTATCTCACTCTTTCACACACACGCACACGCGCACATAAGCAATGTATTAAAAAAGTTTTTTTTATTTTTTTTATAAAAATTTTTACAATAAATCGTGTGATGATGATGATGATGATGATGTTGATGATGATAATTGTTATAATTTTAATGATAATACTAATAATAATAATAATAATAATGATAAGGAAAGTTAAAAATGCAAAGAAATCTATAAGCAATTGTTTAAATTTAATAATAATAATAATAATAATAATAATAATAATTTATTTAAATAAATAAAATAATGACAAATAAAAAAAAAAAAACAAAAAAAATTCGGAAAAAATTATTTTTTAATAAAATTATTATAATCAAATCAATTATTAAAATCAATTAATTGATAATTAGTAATAATAATAATAATAATAATAAATATGATGATGATTACGATAATAATAATAATAAATAATTCTGTTTTTTTTTTTTATATATATATATTTAAAATAAAATTTAAAAAAAAGTAAAAAAATTTTTTTAGAATTAGAAAGGAAAGAAAAAAGAAAAATGAAAAAAAAAAAAAAATGAAAATATTATTATTATTATTATCACTATTAAACACGTTATTATTATTATTGTTATTATTATTACTATTATTATTATGTATTATTAAATTTTTTTTGTATATATATTTTTGTACATAAAAATTTATTGCGCTGTATAGTTAATAATTAGGGCCAAAATTATTATTATTATTATTATTATTATTATTATTATTATTATTAATTTTCCCCCCCTTTTCCCTCGTCTTTTATTTTTCTTATTAATCAAACAAACGACAGACAAACAAACAAACAAAAAATGAATTTTTAAAAAAAATTTTTTTCGATTTTTTTTTTTTTCGTATTTTATTTTAAATAATTTAGTTATTTAATGTGACAATTATTATTATTATTATTATCATTATCATTATCGTTATTATTATTATTATTATTATTATTATTATTATTGAAATGATAATAAATGAATTTTTTTTTTTTTTTTAAATAAAGAAAAAAAAAGAAAAATTTTCAATGAAATTAATTATTAATTTTTTTTTAAAAAAAAGTTCGAATCCAAATCGTGTGAATGATTTTACCTAAAACGAATGAATGATTAATCGATCGATCGATCGATCGATTGATTGATCGATGGATCGAAAAAACAAATAACGTCGTCTTAGCTCGAGGAGGGGAAATTAAAATGACGCGAAGATGAAGATTCTCATAAGAACAAAAGGGGAATTTCAAAGGAAAATGGGAAAACTAACGACAACAAGACGAAACTAACGGACAAATGGGAAAACAGAAAAAGTTTAATGGAATAAATGGTTCAGATACAAATAAGAAAATGCTACCGTTTGGAAAATTGAAAATAAAAATGAAAGATGGGAAGGAGAAAACTATTTAAAAGTTCGACAAGTCTAACGAATTTTCAAATCGCGGTCAAAAACAATCGATCGTTTAATTTCCGGTTGTTCGATTCCCGCCAAATACCATTATTCAGTAATAACACCTCCATTAGAATAACTGTCGTGTATATGGAATGAATGGAGTCGTCAAGAAATGGTACAACCACAATTCAAGATTACTAAATAAACGAATTAGGAATGGATTAATGGAAGCAACAATTATTAACACAAAGGTAAGTAATAAATAAATAATCAAACAATTTTATTATTCCAAAAAAACAAACAAACTTTTTATCACGATATATATATTATATCAATAAAATTTTTTTATACATAAATATACATTTATAACAAACAAAAAGAATTATTAAAGGCAAGAAGAATAAGAGTATTCGTTTGTACAAATAGAACAACCACAGAGCAGAGACACATATAAAAACAAAGCGTTTTTTTTTTCTTTAAATTCGAAAATTTTATCGTTTTATTAATTCGGTGTGTTTATTGATCAGGTTTTCCATTTGCAAAAGCTAAAATTTTTTTTGTTAATTGACACAAATTATTTTTTATATAATATATATATTAATTATTATAAACATTCACCACGAATAAAAACTATAAAAGTTTAATAATTATTAAAAAAATATATATATTTATATAACTTGTTTGTTTGTTTGTACAATAATAATAATATTAATAATACTTTGTTTGAAACAAAATGAGACATTTATTTATTAAGAGATAGATTTTGCAAGCGACATTTTGTTTTTTTATTAAAGCTACTACACGATGAGAGATGATGATTAACTGAGAGAAATACTGTTTATTTGTTTTGTAAATGGTCGATTAATTTTATTAAATATCTGGTAAAATATCTGGTATGAGATATTTGCATAATTCTTCTGTAGAATTAACAAAATATACTTTTCCAGAAGTGTTTTCATCCAACCTGAAAAAAATAATTTTTGTTTGTAATAATGGGGGGGAGGGGGGGGGAAAAGATAGTAAATGAATTGTTGAATGTTAAATATTTACCATCCTTTAATGACGACCCAACATGTGTTAAAAAGTGGTGGTGCATTTTTTATAAGACAAATCCCTAATCTTTCTGGATAATGTTTCGATAATAACCAAATTAAATTATTAACCAACTGATAATCCATGCAACTTAATCCGAAATCTTTCAAATCGAAAACAATACATAAATTATCGATAACTTCTTGAAAACATTTTTTACATGCTTCTTCCTAAACGAAAAAGAAAAAACAATTTTTTAATTGATGTTGATCTTATTAATTTATTTTTGAATGGATAAATTTTATTTACCAGACAGTAAACTATAAATTTTGTTAATTCATCAATTTGTCTATCATTTACATTGTGATTTTTAGCTGGTATGTATATAACTGGACGACCAGCCATATCTCTGTGTCTGAGAACTCTCGCTTTATTACCATCATGATGTTTTTTTATTTCTGGACAGTCTAAATTTAATTTATCAACATTATATTCTACTCTCCATTTGTTGGTTTTGAGAATTGCCTGAATGAAAAAAAATTTTTATTCAAAACACTTTAAATAAATTTAAACCAAGGGTTGTAACTGTAATACCTGAAAAGCAGCATCGACTGTCTTAAATGCTCTAAGATATCTTTTTAGTGAGAAGTCATCGTGAAATTGTGATGGATCTGCATCGACTATAAGTTTCATTCTATCTTTCAATTCTTTTAAATCTTCTTCTTTAACTGGAACTTGATTTGCTACTGAATTTGCCATATTTGATATTTAATTCATTCAAACAGTTTCTTTAATTTATAAATGAGTGACGTTTTTACAAGCTTTAGAGATAAGAATAAAAAACTTTTATTTAATGTTATGACGGTTTATTTTAATAATGATTACATCAGAATTTATTTTAACGATTATTTAAATATAGACACCATTGACTATTTCTGTTAAACAGATGTTTTAAATAATTAATTATTATTCATTTGTAAAAATCATAACAGATTAAATTATTTAATAAAAAAAAGACGATATTAAATGAATTTATTTTCAATTGGAAAAACAGAGTTACATTCTTTTTTTATCGATAATCATATGACTTTTAAAAAAAGTTTAAAAACTTTGTATTTATAATGTTTATCAACTTTTATATTTTGCCATTTTAATTCTGCTTTTTATCAAAATCGTTTTATTGGTCGGAAAAAAGAAAATGGCGCCACGATCAACCGGAAATCAGATTTCATTGACGTAACATCCCGTCTCCATTTTGTCATCGTATGGTATTAAAATTATAAAAAAATGTCGTAAGTAAAATTATCGAAAATAATCGATTTTATTTTTATTTAATTATTAATGAATGTTTTAAATATTATTTTTTTATTCGCGTAATTTTATAATTTCGATGAGTTTTTTCGTTTAAAATTAATATTTTAACTATTTTTATGAAATTAAATATTAGTGTGCCTGTCACTTAATTTTCGTTTTGGTTTTTTTAGATCTAAAATTTCCAAAGACACTCTTTACGAGTGTGTCAATGCAGTATTGGATCACTCAAAGCAAAAAAAGAGGAAATTTTTGGAAACAGTTGAAATTCAAATTGGATTGAAGAATTATGATCCACAAAAAGACAAGCGTTTTTCTGGAACAGTAAAGTACGTTTTACCTGTGCTTTAACCATTTTAGAGATATAATTTTTTTTATATGAATGACTGTTAAAAATCTCTAAAATGCTTAAATGTATCAGGAAGCTGGATATTATTAATTATCTGGCGGACCTTTACCCAGGGTCTTAAAATAATTGGGGAGGAATCCCTTCCTAGGGACTCCGACCCTCTTAATGCTTGTTTTTTTAATTTTTGACTGATTTGAATGAAGATTTCGGTTAAGGTGAAGTTATTCTGTTCAATTTTGTTATAATATTGATTGAAATAATTTCATCGAGATATTGGATTTGTTTTTTTTTTTTTTTCATAAACACGTGCTTATTCTAAAAAGATAGCGTCTAACTTAAAATTTTTTATTCCTTTTGTATAGATTGAAACATATTCCAAGACCAAAAATGCAAGTTTGTATTCTTGGTGATCAACAACATTGTGATGAAGCTAAAGTAAATAATTTGCCTTACATGGATGTTGAAGCACTCAAGAAATTAAACAAAAATAAAAAATTAGTTAAAAAGTTAGGTGAGTTAATAAATTTGTTATTTGCTTTCAAGTTATTATTATCGATAAAATATTTTGTTTGTTATCTAAATGTTAAATTAATCATTTGCAGCTAAAAAATATGATGCCTTCCTTGCATCCGATGCTTTGATTAAACAAATTCCAAGGCTTTTAGGTCCTGGACTCAACAAGGCTGGTAAATTTCCTGGTCTTTTATCTCATCAAGAACCAATGATGCAAAAAGTTGACGAAGTCAAAGCAACGATCAAGTTTCAAATGAAAAAGGTTAGATAATATACTTTTAAAGCACAATAGTTCTTTCTTATAAGTCTTTTAATAATTTCTATTTTTTCCACAGGTACTTTGTCTGTCAGTAGCCATTGGTCACGTAGGTATGACACCTGAAGAATTAGTTCAAAACGTTCATTTGTCCATCAACTTTTTGGTTTCACTTTTGAAAAAACATTGGCAAAATGTTCGTTCTTTACACATGAAATCATCCATGGGACCAGTTCAGAGATTGTATTAATAAAAACATTTTTGAATTTTAATAAACTGATAAAAAAAAATTTTTTATTTTCATTTTTTTTATTTAACTTTACATAAGAACGATTGATTAACAAATATTGTTTTATAAAATTGACTTAACATTTTTTTTTAGTGTCACACAATTGAAATCGCACTGCATGCTTAGATTTCACTCGATAATAATAATAATAATAGAAAAGTAAGAATTTTATACATTTACTCATTGGATAATAATTAAAATGGCAATTTTTTATTTGGTGATATGAAACAAAAGTTAAACAATTTTACGTACAGGAAATTTTCGTTATAGCGTTGAAATATCGAAAAAAAAAACCGAGAATTTCACACTTTTTGTGACGAGATGTATTCAGTATGGATCTCAGATTCAAGTTGGTACAATTAAAAAATTTTGTTTTTTTTTTTATTAAAAACTTTTAACACGACCTTGCCTTCAATTGTTTTCAATTATACCAAAAGATAAAAAACATTCGTAAACAAAAAAATTTATCGCAGTTGTTAGCTATAAGGAAGAAAAAAGAACAAAATAGAAAAAAAAGGAAACAAGCTTTGAAAAGTTATTACAAATAATTACTTAATTCGTAACGAGTTTTTTTTTTTTGTAAACGTCTTTATTGTAAGTATTTATCACAAGTTAAAAAAAAAAATTTGTAAAAACTCAATTAATATGTTGAGTTAAAGGAAAAACAGATTTTTTTTTTTTTTTTTTCAATTGTATAAATTTTGACTTTTGTATAAATTAAAAAAAAGTTTTAAACAATGGCAAACAAGACAAACAAATGAATGAATTTTTTTTTTTTTTTTTTTTTTTGGATAATTTTATTTAAACTTTGATAGCGAATAATGACAAAAAAAAAAATTTTAATTTTTTTTTCCTGTAATTTTATGTAAAAATCATTTTTTTGTTGCCATTTTTTTTTTTTTTTTTTTAACGAAGGGTCAAGACAAAAATTTTAAATCAAAAATATAAAAAAATAAAGTGCATCAATTATTATTAATCATACTAATTAAAATAGTTTTATAATAATAATAATAATAATAATAATTGAATTTTTAAAGGAGATTTTAAAATGAAGTCGAAAAGTGTCAAAAATGATGATGAAATCATCATTGAAGAAGATTATAAAAAAGATAATTTTTCATTTTTTTATTTAGTAAGTTTTTTTTTTTGGGAAAATTGATTGGAAAAGTTAAAAAAATTGTATTCTTCTCTTTTTCTATTTAATAATAATTTATTTAAATTTCAGTTTAAATACAGTACAACATTGGAAAAATTATTATTATTTATAGGAATTGTATTTTCCATATCTTCAGGTTTTATAATGCCGTTTGTTTTGATTGTTTATGGAGAATATTTAACGGTTTTGATCGAAAGGCACATGCCTAAAAATACGACAATAGTTAATGATAAATTATACATGACTTGGTTTAAAAACGTAGAGTAAGTAATTAAACATAAATACGAATCCATTAATTAATTTTATATAATTTTAATTTTTTTTTTTATTTTTTTAAAGTTGGAATGAAACAAATAACGAAAGCAAATCCGATGCTATAAGAAACGATTCTTTGGCTTTTGGTGTACTATTCATAATAATATCGATTGTACAATTTTTAGTATCTTTTATGTTTGTCACGTCTTTAAATTATTATGCTCTACTTCAAACATCAAAACTCAGACGTAAATTTTTCAAATCGATATTAAGCCAAGACATGAGTTGGTTCGATAAAAACAACACAAATACTCTTCCGAGTAAAATGATAGAGTAAGTTTTTAAACGCCATTTTAATTTTAATTTTTTATTTATTTATTTTTTTTTTTTTGGGTATCAGATCCGTGGATAAAATACAAGAAGGAATCGGTGAAAAAATAGGAATATTTATTAATTTAATGACGAGTTTTTTGTCTTGCGTCACGATGGCTTTTTTCTACGGTTGGAAATTAACGTTGGCCATGCTTGCTTGCGCTCCCATTTTAACAATATCTCAAGCTATGATGTGTAAAATTCAAACGAGTTTAAAAGAAAAAGAAATGGAAGCTTACGGTAAAGCCGGTAGCGTGGCACAAGAAGTTATAAACGCGATAAAAACCGTCGTCGCATTTAACGGTCAAGAAAAAGAAGTGAAAAGGTAAATCGTCACGTGATCCCTTTTTTTAAAATATTTTTTTAATTTTTGTAATTTTTTTTTTTTTTTTGTAAATAGATTTAACGATGAATTGATCGATTCGGAAAAAGCTGGAATAAAACGTGGATTATTAACTGGCGTGGGTGGAGGTTTGATGTGGTTTGTCACATTTGCATGTTACGCTCTCGGTTTTTGGTACGGTACTTATTTAATATTAATATCGAGATCGGAAAATAATTCTGAATACACGCCTGCAACTCTTCTCATCGTGCGTTTTTTTTTTTTTTTTTTTTCAAAAAATTATTATTATTTTTTTTTTTTTGTTTGATTCGTTGATAATTATTATTATTAATAATAAATTTTTAGACAATGTTTGGAGTCGTGGTCGGAGCGATTAATCTCGGTCAATCGGCTCCTTTTTTCGAAGCATTTACCGCAGCCAAAGGAGCAGGTTCATCCGTTTTTAACATTTTAAAAAATTCCACGGAAATCAATTCGTTTTCGGATAAAGGAAAAATTTTACCTTTCGTAAAAGGAGAAATTAAATTTAAAAATGTTTTTTTCAAGTATCCGTCGAGACCGGGAGTCGAGGTTAGATAAAAAAAAAAGAAAGAAACCGCCATTGTTTTAATTTCAAATTTCAAATTTTTTTATTATTTATTTTTTTACAAAGGTTTTAAAAAATTTTAATATTAATTTAAAATCCGGAGAAGTTGTTGCATTGGTTGGAACTTCTGGTTGTGGTAAAACGACAACTTTGCAGCTTCTTCAACGTTTTTACGATCCGACGGAGGGTTCGGTAAGTTTATTAATAAAAAAAATAAAAATTTTTTTAAATAATTTAATTTATTATAAAAATTTTTCTTTTTTTTTCCGTTCAGATCGAATTGGATGGGATAAACATAAAAGATTTAAATTTACCCTGGTTACGTCAGCAAATTGGAATCGTGGGACAAGAACCGGTATTATTTGCCACGACGATTTACGAAAATATAAAATTCGGTTTGATGTCTGCAACGAAAGAAGATGTCGAAAATGCTGCCAAGTTAGCCGATGCCCACGATTTCATAATGAAACTTCCAGACGTAATGATTTACTTTAAAAAAATTTCACGTGATGTGTATTTTACTCTATATTTATGTTACCTAAAAATTCTTTTAGGGATATCAAACGATGCTCAATTCGAAAGGTGCTTTGATATCTGGAGGACAAAAGCAAAGAATTGCAATTGCCAGAGCATTGATTCGAAATCCTAAAATTCTTTTGCTGGATGAAGCAACGAGTGCATTGGATTCTTCCAGTGAAAATAAAGTTCAAGAAACTTTAAACAAAGCTGTAAAAGTAAATAGTTTTGAATAGTCAAAAAAAAAAAAATTTTTTTAATGTAAAAAAAAACGAAAAAAAAAACTTTTCTTAGGGTAGAACAACTTTGATAATAACTCATAAACTTTCGACGATATCAGAAGCGGATAAAATTATCGTTGTATCGAATGGAGTCGTGGTAGAAGAAGGAAAACACGACGATTTATTAAAACTCAACAACGGACATTATTTTAAATTTTTACAAATGCAAAAAAAACACGAGGAAAATAACATTTTGGATTTAAGTACGAATCAAATCTATTATTTTTTTTTAAATGATGATAATTTAAATGGATTTTTTATTTAAAATTTTCTTAATGATGTTTAGATTTCGACGGTGATGATGATGGTGATGTTGATAAAGGATCGGAAACGAATAATTTAAATAATGAAAAATTACAACCGGTTTTGGAAAATGATTTCCCACGGAAAAATGTCGAAAAAGAAAATTTGAAAAAGGTTTCTTTTTTAAACATATTCAAATATAACAAATCGGAATGGTGGGCAATTTTTATTGGAATTTCATGTACGATAATCGTCGGAGCGAATCCTCCGGTTTTATTATTTATTTACGCTGAACTTTATAAGGTTATTATTATTATTATTAATTGGGAGGTGGGTGTGCGCGTAACGTCGGAAGGAAGGGGAAAAATTAAAACTTTAGGTTTTTTCAGATTCTTTCATACGAGGATTCGAATTATGTTTTACAAATATCCGGTTATTATGCAGGCGTCCTCTTCGTTTTGGGAATAGTTTTTGGAGCGGCAAGTTTTTTACAATCTTACATGCTCAATTATTCCGGAGTTTTGCTCACGACACGTTTTAGAAAATTACTTTTCGCTGCCATACTACGACAGGTAATAAGAGAAAAAAAAAAAAAAAAAAATTATCGACGACGAGCAATAAGAAAATTATTGGATGTTTAGGAACCTGGATGGTTCGACGACGAAAACAATCAACCGGGTTCACTTTGCGTTAAATTATCGAGCGACGCATCGAAAATTCAAGGTGCTTCAGGTTCAAGAATAGGTGTCATAACGCAATCTCTCACTACGATTTTATTGGGTGCCGCGATTGGATTTTTTTATTCGTGGAAATTGTGTTTGGTCACTTTAGTATTCGCGCCGACAATTTTTTTCGGAATGTATTTCGAGGGTAAAATAATCGAAGGACAATCGGTTTTAGAAAAGAAATCACTTGAAAAAGCTGCCAAAGTAAGTCTTGATTTTTTTTTTTTTTTTTACCACGATTTGTTTACTTTTTTTTTTAAATAATTATTTGTATGTGAACGAAAAATATTTTAGGTAACCGTCGAAGCCATATCCAACATTCGAACCGTCATGAGTTTGGGAAGGGAAAAATATTTTTTAGATTGTTACGATAGAGAATTATTGACGAGCGAAGAAAAAATGAAATCGAGATGTAAAATAAGAGCTGGAATTTACGCTTCGAGTTTTGCCGCGACATATTTAGGCTACGGCATATCACTTTGGTACGGTGGAATATTAATATCGAACGAAGAGCTCGAATATCAAAATGCCATCAAAGTAAGACGATAATAATTTAAAATAATATCTCTTAAAATTAAACTTTTTAATTGTGTGGGTGTGCCATGTAAATGAAGGTATGTGAAATATTACTCTTCGGAATGTATCTTTTGGGACAAACATTAGCATTCGCGCCAAATTTCGGAGAAGCTAAAATATCCGCGTCTAGATTATTCGAAATATTAGAAAGGGATTCAAATTTAAAAAATGGAGGAGATTTGATAAAGGAAAAAAATTGGAAATGCAAAGGAAAAATTAATTATTCTCAGGTACGGAAGGAAAAACGAAAAAAAAATTGTTTTAAATTTTATATTTAATATCACGTACAATTAATTTCATTTAACAATTATTATTATTATTTAAATTTATAATTTTATATGCGTATTTTTAATAAAAATTTCAGATAGAATTTTCATATCCTAAACGACCTAATGTAGAAATATTAAAAGGCTTGAATTTAAATGTAGAAAATTGTAGTTCGATAGCAATTGTCGGACCGAGCGGATGTGGTAAATCAACTCTATTACAATTACTACAAAGGCTATACGATCCGAAAAGCGGAAATATTTATTTGGATGACGAAAATATATCCCGTTTTGTAATTTCTGCATTAAGGCATCAAATTGGAATAGTTTCACAAGTAACGTATTATCACCAACACCACCATCACCACAAATACCGTCGATTACATATATTTGATTTTTCAGGAACCCGTTTTATTCGACAGAACAATTTTCGAAAACATTGCCTACGGTGATAATTCGAGAAAAATAACGGAAAGGGAAATAATAAACGCAGCTAAAAGTGCAAACATACACGATTTCATATCGTCATTACCATTGGGATACGAAACAAAAGTCGGAACGGGGGGCGGTCATTTATCCGGAGGACAAAAACAAAGAATAGCCATAGCTAGAGCGTTGGTTGGTAGTAAAAAAAAAACAAAAAAAGGCACTTGATGATTGACGCGTGATTAAACGCGTGCGGGAAAAGTAAAAAAAAAGTTTAATTTTTTAATTACAGATAAAAAATCCAAAAATACTTTTATTGGATGAAGCGACGAGCGCGTTGGATGCTGAAAGCGAATCCGCCGTTCAAAATACGTTGGATGAAGCGTCAGCAGGACGAACGACGATAACGGTAAGTCACAGATTAAGCGCTATTAAAAAATCGCAAATTATTTATCGTTTGAAAGATGGCCGATTGCGCGTTTTAAATCGGAAAAATAATATTTAACTTACGACCGGACAATACATACATACAAATTCCCCATAGAGTGTTCGCGGGCGGGCGCGCGCGCACGCACACACACACACATACAAATAACACGTGTCATCACGTGTTTTTTCTAAACGAAAAATATTTACATGTACGCTCAAAAATATATAAAAAAAAAAAAAATTCTATAATAAATGCGAATAACTTTATTTTTTTTTTCATCTTCTTTTCTTCTTCTTTTCCTTCTTCTTCTTCTTTTCTCCTCTTTCTTCTTCTTTTCTCCTTCTTCTTCTTCTTATCAATCATCTTAATTTATATATACGTAATAATAATTTCTATTTTTTTTTTTTTTTAAACTTTCTTTAAATTAATTAAATAATCTAATAATAATAATAATACATTATTAACTATTATATATATATATATATATATATATATTGAAAGCGTAAAAAAGAACAAAAAAAAAAAAACGTTTTTCCCGCCAAAATAATAATAATAATAATAATAATAGTTAACGAACAAAGAATTCTAATTAGATTAATTAATCCGTTAAATAACTCGGAAAAAAAAAAAGAAAAAAAAATTCGTTATATATATATATATATAATGGTGATGATGATAATAATAATAATAATTTTATAATAAAAAAAAATCGCCCTAAATATAATTAACTGCATTTTTTTCTTCTTTTTAGGGGAGGGGTAGGGGTAGGGGGGCGGGGCGAAACGTTAAAATAATTTCAATTTTTTTCCAACTTTAATATTTATATATATATGTGTGTGTGTCTGTAAACAAAAAGACAAAGTTTCCCTTTTTTTTTTTTTTTCTTTTTGCTTGTTTATTAGAGAGCAACCATTTTTTTTTTTTTTTTAAATAGGAAAATAAATTTGTATGTCGGGAACAACAAACTCGTCGTTTTTTTCTTTTCATTACGACGGCGATGACACGGTCATGATCCCTGACGTTGTGGTTGTTGTTGTTGTTGTTGTTGGTTTTTTTTCCTTGTTGCTCTCTTTTGTTAGTTTTAATCAGTAACCGTATCGATCCTGGCAAAAAATTGAAACGACAAAATTAGAAAAGAGATAAAAACAAACGAACAAACAAACGAACTAACAAAACAAACGAACAAACAAACAAACGAACAAACAAAACAAACGTACTTGTATGGACGAAAGAACTCCGTTCGCCAACGAACTTATTTTTCCCGCGACTTTTGTCACTCCCTGTCTCACGCTTTCTTTCACGTCGTCCAAATCCGGAGCGCTTATAGACGATGCTAAACTCGATTGATGTTGAGAATTGGAATATCTGTCTCCGAAAAAATCAGCCGAAGAAATGCTTGACGATCCTTCGAATCGTGACAGATTCGCTTTACGTTCCCACTTTAAAAAAAAATAATCGAACGGAACTTGAACAATCGATCGAATTAAATCGATTAATCGATAAATATTCGAGTAGATTTTTTTGCTTACGTTATTGGACGATGAATCTCCGAAATATTGATCGGAAGATATGGCTTTTGCGTTACCGAATTTTTTTTGAGCGTCGTCGCATGTCGATGCCGGAAGTGGCGGATCCCTTCGACTGCTACTACTTCGACTACTACTCTCCGATTCTTTAACCGGATTCGGTTTTTCATCGAAACTAGAACTGAACGACATGGCATCACTTGTCGAATTCCATCCTTTGTAAGACCTATCGCGGTGAAAGAGAGAGAGAGAAAATTCATTTTCGAACTCGGTTCAAAACGGATGAGAATAATAGTATATGATGACTCACGTGAAATCTTTTACTCCCGAATCTTGATTCGTTTTAGATTCTTTACTATTACTAGTGTATCGATCTCTCCCGGAATTTCCATCGAAAAAAAGGGAATCTAAATTTTTATTTTCGTTTCTGTACATTCCGAAATTGCATGAATTAAAATTGTAATCGTCGAAAAATTCATCGTTGTTATCGGAATCGAAATTATATTTGAAACCGGATGACGACGACGACGATGACGGTTTCAATGTGTTTTCTTGCTCTATGGTTTGCATGTCGCTCAGTGCCGAATGACTTATTCCTCTGGAAACACACAAAAAATCAAATCGATGATGAATAGGAAAAATTTTAAAATGTTTTGTCTCCGCCCCCTTCTCTTCTTCCTCCGCCCCCTTCTCCTCCTCCTTAATCTCCGCCCCGTTCCGCCCCGCCCCTTTTCAAAACTCACGATTTGACGGAAAATCCCATTCCGAGCCTTTCGATTTGTTGAGCTTTTGTCGGATTCGTTTGTTTCAATTTTTCCTCTTCCTTTTTCTGTTGAAGGCTCAAATCCTTGTAAGCCAATCTCATCGAAGCCATTTGTTTCTGTTCTTCTTCGGCTGTTTTCTCCGCTAGCAATTTGGCTTCTTCTGCTTGTCTCTCTTTTAATTGGTCCATTATTTCCGCTTCCCGTTCGATTTCCGCAAAATTGGTTTTTATTTTTTGAGCTCCCAATTTTCCAGTTTTCCTCGCGCCCAACTTAAAAAAAAAAAAAAAAAAAAAAAAAAAAAAAAAAAAAACAGTAACAAAATTTTTTTTTCTTTTTCTTTTTTCGGGGGGGGGGGGGTGGGGGGGCGTGGGAGGGAAAGGGTAAACTTACACCGGATTTCGCCTGGATTTTTCTACCACCTATCAACGATTTCCTTTCACCTTCCGGAGCGGAAACTTGGGCCGATAAATTAACCGTCGGAGCATCCCTATTGAACCCGCCATCTTGACTAAGATTAGCATTTACATTAGCATTATTATTATTGGGTTTATTTATGCGACCCCCGAAATCGTTTAAATTATGACTCGTGAATGATTCATCGAAATTATCATTGGCCGTTGAATGCTCTTCGAAAAAATCAATTTCCTTAACAACATTATCTTCCGGTTTTTCATTGCTCGGTTCCAAATGCAACTGAAAATTTCAATTATAAAATTATTATTATTATTACTGTGTGCAATCGGCAAATAAAAACAAAATCTACAAAAAAAATAAAAAATAAAAAAACGGTATCAAGTTAATTTTAAAATACAAACGATGGTTATTTTCATTATTGTTTGTTTGTTTGTTTGTTTGTTTGTTTTCTTTTTTTTTTTTTTATACACGTGTCAAAATTTGTTTATTTTATTTTATAGCATAAATCATGCAATTAATATAAACATAATGTTTGAGAACTGATTCGAGTGACAAACAAAAATCAAATCACACTTTTTGCAATATGAGAATAATTTTTTTTTGAATATATATTTAATTAAAAGGAATGATTATTTATTTTCAAACAAACAGCTCACCATATTATTTTGATGGTTTTTTCCAAAACATGATTTGTTGTTATGATCATTTAGGTCAAACTGCGATGAAATAAAAAGAAATATATATATAAATAATAAAAAAAAAAAATTTTGAGCTGTTTTAATATAGACTAACTGACGATGATATTTCAATAGAAAATGGCCTAACTCTATTGCTAAACATTTTTTATCTCTTTTTTGATAATGATAATACTATGTTTTCCTCGAATAGGTTATTGCTCTTAAATTTAGTCGATGAAAATATAGTTTTTTTATTATTACCTTGGTTCCATGAATTTTCATTGCTTGAACAGCAGCTTGTTTTAATTTGTCTTTATATAATTGAGCAGCTCTAGAAGTGTATTTCTGTTGGGCATCTGTAGTGTGGCAATTGTGTTGTCTAAAAAAATTAGCCTGAAAGTAATATGTAGAAGGTTTCGTTTGAATCGAAAACATTTTTTACGAAATGCAAATGTGAATAATGCAATTGATAATGTTATATTAAAGCATATGTTAGGTCATGATGCAATTGTTTCAGTGTCATAGTAATGAGTTTAATATGTTTTAATTGAGAATTTGAAATTGTAAATGCTATTTAGTTTAGTTTCATGACACCTACAGCATTTGCATTGCCTCCTAATTGCATTTGACGTAATTGAACCCAAGTCCAATTTGTATCAAGCTGTGTGGATCTAACGAATGTTACATGAACGCCAAGGCTTCTGTGAACTGCCGAACAATCGATACATATAAAAACTCCATATGTTACGCTGGACCATGTTGGGTTTTTAGCATTGCAATCGAAGCAACTCTATAAAATTATCATTATTATTATTATTATTAAAAGATGATAAATTTACTTGTAGTAAATTCTAGTTCATTGTAACCTTGAATTTAATTTTAAATTTATAATAAATTAAAATTCGTGAAATTAAACTAATAAGATCGGAAAGTATTATTTTCAATTAAAATCATACCTTATTTGTGGCAACTGCCCTTAATTTTTTAAAAATTGCTTGGATATCACTTTTAGAAGGACTATTGTCAGCCATTTTTTGACTTGTTGTCAATTTTAAATATTTTTTGTTGGTAAAACTGATGATGATACAGTGTGTGTGTGGGGCTTTTTATTAAACTTAAGAATGTTGTTATTCTTTCAAAATTTAAACAATAGGCTTATTTAGCCTGTAATAAATGTTATCATTTTTATTTATTAATTATTATTTACAATCAGTTATCATTTAGTATTTTAAATAAAATTTAATTTTTAATAATTACTAATTTATTTTTATTTTGTGTACCTTCATTATGATGTTGATCTGTATAAAACTTGTTGATTTACGTAAATTTTAATCAAACTTGCTTTTAAAGCATTTTAAAGTTATTATTTTAATATTTATTTAAATTATTTTCCTTTGGGAAAACGTATAAAAACGCTTAAAATATGTTTTTTACAATTAATTTATTTAAAAATTTTAATTAAATCGATAGATTTTATCCACGCATAAATTACATGTATATATAAGATTAATCTTACAATAACAAGTATTAATTATCAATAATAAATTATTATTATTATATATTAATGAGCTCTTAATCTAGATAAAAAATATCCCATGGGATATTTTAAATAACGAATGAATTTTTTTTATTAAAAAAAAAAAAAAAAAAAAGTTAAGTAATAAATTAAAGAAATTTTTCAAAATGGTTGTCGGCTTGAATGATCATACAGTACAAGCTGATATTGTATTCGTAATAGAAGGAACGGCTATTAATGGAGCATACCTTAACGATCTTAAAACTAATTATCTTTTGCCAACCTTGGAGTATTTTAGTCAAGGAAATCTAGAAGATAGGGATTATGTTTGCGAGGTAAATTTTAAAATTGAAAAGTTTAACAATCGAAAACTCTTTTATTAATTTTTTTTTCTAATACAGGGAACGAGTACTCTTTACGGTTTAGTGGTTTATCATGCAGCAGACATCTTACCAAAGTCAAGTTGCGACTGCTATGGACCTTATTCTAGTCCTCAAAAACTTTTAATGACTTTAGACAAATTAGAGTAAGTTTATTAAATTTTATAAAAATGGCAACACATTTGCATTTTGTTATAAAATTATTGCTTTTTAGACTTATCGGAGGAAAAGGAGAAAGTCATGCTAATATTGCAGAAGGACTAGCCACTGCTCTCCAAGCATTTGAAGATCTTCAACAAAAAAGAGAGGGTAACAATATAATAACCCAAAAACATTGTATATTAGTCTGCAATTCTCCTCCATACTTTATGCCAGTTATGGAAGCATCCACTTACTCTGGTCATACCATTGATCAACTTGCTGCTATATTAAATGAAGTAATTTTTATTTTACAGAAAAAACTTTTTTCGATAAACCATTTTGTGATAATTATTAATGACATAATTTATTTTTATTTTTAGCAAAACATAAATTTATCAATTTTATCTCCGAGAAAAATTCCTGCTATTTTTAAATTATTTGAAAAAGCCGGAGGTGATTTAACTCAATCGCAAAATAAAAATTATGCCAAGGACCCCAGGCATCTGGTATTGTTAAAAGGCTTTAGTTTAAAAGAAAGACCACTGAGTCCAACATCTGGTAATACAAATAATTTACCAATACCTTCGTTACCTAGCCCCCTACCAAATGATGGAAGTCCTATGCCTAACATGAATCAATTAATGCCAGGGCAACAGCATCCTGCTCCGCCAGGCTACAGACCAACTCAAGCTGCCCAGGTTATATTCTTTCCTTAAACGTTCAAATCAATTAAAAATTAATTTTAATTTTTTAAAATATCACTATTTTATGTAAAATATAGGTATTGAGTCAGCAACAAATGCAAGTTCAAGCCCAACAAGTCCAACAAGGGCAAATTCCCGGAAGGCCAACTTTCCAACCTGCTGGACCTCCTGGATATGCTGGTATTAGAACTCAAGGAGCTAGATGGCCTGTAAATTTTCCTGGTCCTTTGGCTCAACAAAGAACTTTTTTAAACGCTCAAGCTGGGCCTGGTGGTCCTGGTCAAGGATCAGCTCTTATTGCTCAGCTTACTCAACCTCCTTCTTCACAGTTCCCTTCCCAACGAATGGATGGTTGGTTTAAATGTTCATTTAAGAGTGGGCATTTTTTAAGGGCGAAATCATGATTTTAAATCCCATCATTTATTTTCCTAGGACCCGTATTAAGTCACCAAATGATTCCTCAACAACAGCAACAACAAATCAGAATGTCCGGAATGACCATAAATTCTCAGACCGGACAAATCGGGCACGGGCCGATTGGAAGTGTGTCATTAGGATCTCAAGGAGTAATGGGTCAAGGAATAGGTCCTCAAAACACAATCGTTCAACAACCTCCTATGACACAGGTTGCAAACTTTTTAATTTTAAATCCTGTTAAATTTAATAAAATAGGTTCTTAAAACTAAAAGGCAGAACTAGTTCTTATAGTTCTTATAATGTACGCTTGCAAATTTCAGACTGCCATGGGTGCACCCGGTGGAATGATGCCGCCAGGTTTAATTAATCAAAACATGCAGAACCAAGGACAAGGTATGCCCGGTCCCGGAGCACAACAATTGCAAGGTGCGGTTTCCAGTAGTATACAAACAAATCAAACAGGCCCACCTCCTACCTTTCAATCTCAACCGGGACAAGTTATGGGACCCGCCGGTAATCAAGGCATACAAACTGCTACGGCTATAGGAATGCCATCGACTCAAACAACAGTCATGACCGGACCGGTACCCACTTCACAAAATACAACAGGTCAACAAACGCAACCTCCAACATCTCAACAGCAAACTGGAGTTTCACAAGTTGGTCCGGGCACGGGAGTACCCGTGAGAGAGCGACACACCATTTGGCAAGGAGTTTTAGAATGGATAGAAAAAGGGAAAAATCCTAACGACAATCAAAAAGTCACCAAACACGTACCCTGCCAAGTGTCTTCTACCCCCAAAGAGGGAGAACCAGATTTGTGAGTCTATAAAGTAAACTTTTTTTCATTTTTTTTTTTTTCCTAAACTAATTTTTTATTTTTTATTATTTTTATTTTTAGAAAAGCAGATTCATGGCCGCAAAAATTAATAATGCAATTAATGCCGAAGCAATTGATTGGAAACATTGGCGGAGCTTATTTGAAAAATTCAACTTCCGTTTTATTTCATCCTCAACCTTGCGAAGCATTAGACTCATTAACTAAAGTCATGAGTTCAGGATTTGTAAGGATTGGAAATGAGATCAACTTTTTTGTGTCTTACCATGGAGTCCCTTTTGAAAACATTTATTTGTATTTCAGGCTGGTTGCGTTCATTTTACAAGCGCTCCCACGGCACCTGCATGCGATATAAAAGTACTTATTCTCTTATACACCGTCGAAAAACGTGCTTATTTAGGTTTTATTCCAAACGATCAGGTTGCTTTCGTTGACAGGCTAAGAAAAGTTATTCAACATCAAAAAAGTACCCAAGCTCTAATGAGGCAAAATCAGGTATCATTCCTTTTCGCATCGAAAAATTTTTTTTTTTTTTTTCTTTTTTTAATTACTTATTATATATGTATGCTGTGCAGGTTGGAGCAGCAGGAAATTCTCCGAATTCGGCCGTCCAAACTCCACCAATTTCTGCTCCAGGAACGGCAGCTAATCAACCTGGAATCATGATGTCTCAAACGAATACAATGGCCATGGGTGGCGGACAAATTACTCAAGTAATAATTTATATAATATGAAACGTTTTTAAGCGTTTCGAACGTTACTACGTGATACCGAAAATTTACAGGCTGCCGACGGTCATTTAGGTGGAGTTCAAGGTTTGGGACCGAATCCGGGACAGGGTCGCGGAGGTCCCATCATGGGCGGTCCGACTCAACGTCCTCCTTTCAATCAATTGGAAGCGGCTAGACAGCAAAACTTGGCGAAAATTCAACAACTTCAACAAACTTTGGAAGCTGCTCAACAGCAAGAAATGCAATACAAATCTCAACTCGAGGTAATGTTTACAAAAAAAAAAAAAAAAAAAAGGGGAGAGGGAAAGAAAGGAAAAGGGATGATGAGGAAATTTCAATTTATTTATTTTTAATTTAAAGGTGTTACCCCTAATTCAATGTTAAATGAAAATTTGCTTTATAAAACATTACAGATAATTAATCATATGAAAATTCAACAAATACAGCAAAATTTAGAACAAGCACAACAGCAAGAAGTCCATTATCAAGCTCAACAGGCTCAAATGGAGGTAAATTTTTGAAAGAAATAAATTTCGCTTGTTGCATATTATTATTATTATTATTATTATTATTATTTTTTTTTGTTTTTAATTTTATTTATTTATTTATTTATTTTTAAATAAAATATTAAAAAAGTGATACGATTTACAGCAAGAGCAAAAACAACAATTTAGAGCGCAATTACAACAAAGACAACTCACTCCGCAACAAATTCAACAGCAGCAACAACAACAACAACAGCAGCAGCAAC
>NW_002987248.1:72893-79209 GCF_000006295.1 Pediculus humanus corporis | reverse complement strand
TTAGACAACACGTAATGACGATGGGACAAATGCCTCCTCAACGTCCCGGAGGAGGAGGAGGAGGAGCTGGAGGGGGGTGGAGGTGGAGAGGAGGAGACCAGGAGGACCAGGACAACAAAATCAACAATTTGACGACGTTTCAAATTTTGATTTTTTAAATTAATCCGAGAAAGAAAAAAAAAAAAAAATCACTCAAACGTGAGATAATAATAATTATTTTTTTATCATCGTGACAATAATAATAATAATAATCAAAATATTTTAAATTTTAAAAACGGAACGAAAACGAAAACGAAACAATAAACAAAATGGCGGATTTATTTATTATTTATTTTTAACGGTGCGACGTAATAATAATAATAATAATTATGATTATTTATTTATTTATTTATTTATATCGTCCGATTAATCAAATTTAAATTATTAAAATTTAATTTTAACCTTTTTTTTTTAAACGACATAATTATTTGTTTTTTTTTTTTAAAAAAAAATAATAATATTTGTCTCGTATTTTAATAAATAAATATAAAAAAATAAAATTTTTTTTAAAAAAAATTTCTTTCATTTTTTTTTCCGCCGTAAAGGTAATAATAATAATAATAATAATAATAATAATAAATAAATCGACGTAAATAAATTTATATTTTATTTAATATATTAAAAATATTCAAGTATAAATTTATATCTACATAAGGCACTAAAATATAACACAAAATAACGACGACATTTGAGTAATTGTTATAATTTAACATTATCGTTACTCATTCCAGGTACCATCATCATCATCGTCGTCGTCGTCGTCGGCGTCGTCATCAAATTTCTGACGTCATTTGCGACGGATGATTGGGAAATGATGACGTTATCATTTCCATTTATGCAAACGCTGTGTTTACCCATGTGAGATTTAAGTGAAGCGTGACATGTGAAATTTTTATTGCATATTTTACAAGAATACGGCTTTTCACCCGTGTGTATCCTCATATGAGTGAGTAAATTTTTTTTCCATTTTAATTTCGCGCCGCATATTTCGCATTCGAAACCTTTTTCTTCGGGCACTATCCCATCCGCGTAAAAATTATGTATCGTTTTCTCGTGCAGAGCGAGATATCGTTTCCTCGCGAAAAAATTACCGCATATCTGACACTGATTGCTTTTTTCTTCGTGACACTTCATGTGATCGCGAACGTTGTTCAATCTTTTAAAACCCATACCGCACACGTCGCAAGTGTAACATCTTACGTCAGAATGTGACGTCATGTGCATTTTCAACGTGTGTAGAGTTTTGAACGCGGACAAACAGAGAGAGCATAGAAATCTTTTTTCCGTGTGAACGTCTCTCTTGTGACGTCTCAAAACCGTTCGACCACCTTCGAAATCGCATAATTTACATTTAATCGATTCCCTCAAATGTATTTCTTTCATGTGAGTATTTCTCACGTATTTATTTTTAAAACGTTTATCGCATAATTTACATTTGTATTTGTTCGAATCATCATCATCATCATCATCATCCGTTTTGAATCCGTGTGCCGTTTTTAAATGAATATCTAATTTTTTCGAATTGTATGGTCTTGAACATTCCGGACAGTGTACCTGATTCGTCAAATGTTCTTTCAAATAATGCTTATCCAAATTCCCTCTAGTTCTGTACCTGTTATTACAAACGTCACAATGATGAAAGGATTCTGTTTTTATTTTTATTTTTTTATTTTTCAAATTATGTAATTTTTTTATGTGACTACACAAACATTTTTCATCTTTGAATAATTTATTACAATGATGACATTCATAATCATTTTTAACATCATCATTTACCTTTTTTATAAAAATGTCATCCTCCATTTTCTCATCTCTATCCGTAGTCTCGATTCTTAAATCACCGGGAGGATTTTTTATTTTGTTCTCTTCTTCATTTGACACAATCAAATTTTTCATAATTTCCAAATTGTTTTTTTCTCTTATCATATCATTTGTCATTAAGGGTTTTTCTATTGGGAGATGATTATCATCTTTTAAATTTTCTGTCGTTTCCATTATCGGCTTTCTCTTTTTCAATGGCATTAAATACTCATCATCGTCACTGTCGTCACAACAATCGTTTTTACATTCTGAAATTATCAAAGATTTTAATTTTTCATCTGTTTTCAACGAAAGAACATATAAGGAATCCCATGCTACTATAGTGTTGGCACACTCGTGGCAAACATGTTGGGGAAAGGAATCAGTTTCACTTATATTTACTGGAACATGTTTTTGTATTTTCTCATACAATTCTCTTTCACCTCCATCTTGTTTAAATATCGGAATTAGTGAATTACTTAGTGATAAACAAATTCGACACATTCGATTTTCATCATTCGTCGATTTCTTCTTCTTTTGCACACATTCGACTACAATATCTGTCATGTTGTGCTGTTAGTTATCTTTGAAAAGTTTATTTTGACAATTTTCTAAAGCTGTTATTAACTTTGAAAGATCATTGTCATCAAGTTCCACAGATATTTTTTTTTTAATCATGGGTTCTTTAGAGAATTCATTTCCTTCTTCCGAAAGATGTAGTGTCAATATAACAAGATTATCTTGAAAACTGGCAAGAGAACTCGAACCCAAAATATGTTGCAATGTCCAATCATAATCTCTTAATTGACTTTTATTTGAATTTTTCCACATTCTAAAATTTTTCTATAACAGACTAGATTTCCTCAAAAATATTAGATTAGTAAACAGGATATCACTTGATTTTTATCAGAACAATTGACTACAGTAGGAATTTATTTAATTTGATTTCTATTTATTTTTTTAAATTCATGTTCATAAATTATTTATTTATTTATTTATTTGTTTTTAATACTAAACTAATAATCATCATATTTTATTTTTTAATCAAAAACAATTACTTAAAAACGTTTTATAAGTGTTATTTATTGTCGGTGTTTCGAATGTAAATAGTATATAAACTTTAAATCGAATAAAAATCAAAAATCAATCTTCTTTTGTTTATTTATTTATTTTTTTTTTTTACACAATGGATTCTTTATTAAAATATAATAATGATTTAAGTATTTACCCAATGATTTTACTAATAAACGAAGTGTTTATTTTAACCACCATTAATGGAATATAATAATATTTAAACGTGGAAGTAGAAAATTTAATCGAATCTGATAATTTTTATATTTTTGAAATTTTTACTCTATGACTTAACGTATTTTAGAAAATTTTAACAAATGGCGATTTCACATTAAACTAAAAGTGGTGATGAAAAGTTTTAATTAAAAGTTTTTTTATCGGTAGTGATAATCGATGCGATTTTTTTTTCGAAATCTCGCGTATAATAAAGTAAACTAGTGAAATATAAATAAATTAAAAGTAATCATAAAGTTTTTGTAGTAATATTGTGATGTAATAATGGAGACGTTGAAATTCATGATGTCTCAAAATGAATTCACATGCAAAAAACCTAAAGAGGTATGTACTTTGATAACTTTATTTCGTAATATTGATGTGGAAAAGATTTTACTTTAGGAAAATATGACAAATAAAAAGTACATAAACAATTTCGAATTCATCATTACTTCCATATAAGGAAGTAATTAATATATTTTAATTAAAAAATTTTTTATTAAAATATTTAGAATATTCCCCCTGTGTGTGTGTGTGTGTTTTAACAGTCAACACTTAACAAAGACACAAATAATAATTTTACCTTAGACTTATATAATGTGGGAAAAAATTAAAAAATAAATAAATATATTAACAGATTTTTAAATTTAAATCAATACAATTTCATTATTAATATGATGATAGCATTATTACTCATGTTTAAAAATCTGTTTTACAATTTTTTTTTTTTTCTGTAAGTAATCGTTTAACAATATTTTTATAAAAGATTATTGAAATTTTCATCACCACCTAATTCAATATCAAAAAAATTTACTACAATAATAATTTCCTTTTTTTTTGTTTTGTTTTGCATGTAAAATAATTTTTACAATTTTGTGCTTAAAGGCAACTCATTTCGATGAACAAAAATAATATGTTCACGATTAAAAAAAACTATGATAAAATTTTCTTATGTTTAATGTACAAAGGCTTTGAAAAAATGATTATTATTATTATTATTTATCCCATTCATTTCATAATAATAATAATAATATTTTTACAAACGAAATAGATTCATGTAATGATATACTCATTCGATAATTATATATATATTAATATATATATATAAATAATAATAATAAAAACTTATTTATATACAAATTGAATTAAATGGTGTGAAATACTTTTTACATAATTTAATTTAATAAATTATATTATAGTTTAACATTTTTTAATATAAATAATAATTATTACCTTATCATCATTATTATTTTTAATATATATTTATATAAATAATAATAATTTAGTCTTTTACAATTGTAATGACTTAATAATATAATTTATCAAAATTTAAAAAAAAAAAAAAAATTATATATATATATATATATTAAAAATAAAATTTCAATAATTATTTTATATAATAATAATAATAATAATCATCAAAAAAGAGCCCCCTCGCCCTTGCCCTCCCTCCCCCCCGTTCTTCTTCTTATTAATTAATTTAATACCCTTTTTTTATTTTTAATAAGAGTTATAATAAAATTTTTGTGTATTATACACAACTCACTGGAATACAAATAATTTAATTAATTAATTAATATTAATATTAATATTAATAATAATAATAATTATTATTATTATAACAAAATATAAAAAATTTATATTTATTCAAATGTATATAAATTATTAAATTTTAATAAAAATTCTTGGCATTATAACCTATAAAGGGTAATTTTTGTATAATTGCACTTAAGTGTCTTGCCTACATGAAGAAAAAAAAAATATATATATATATATATATAATTAATTAATTAATTAAATATAATTAATTATGTAAAATAAAAAAAAAAAAAGTAAAAATTAAAATTAAAAACAAAAAACTACATTTCTTACCTAATTTAAATATTTTTAAATGTAAATAATATTTAAAATAAATTACATATAAATAATTAATTAAATCATTTTAATAAAATTAATTAATATATATAATAATAATATATATATTAACTTTTTTTAAAATAATATTTATCAATTAAAAAAAAACAATAGATAAAAACTAATTATAAAATTATTTAATTAATATAAAACAAAATTTTAAAATTTTCTTACATATATATATATATGATAATAATTTAAATGTAATGAATTTGAATGTTATTATTATTATTATTATTAATTATTATTATTATTTTATAAAAGAGAGAGAGAGAGAAAAAAAAATTTGGCACAAAATAATAATTTTTTCTTAAAAATTTAATTTTACATAAAGTTCATTAATTAAATATATAAATTAATATCTTTTATCAGTTGATTGATAACAGTATTATTGATAAATTGAAATAATTTTGGCTTCTGCTTTTTTCCAAAAAATAATTATTATTATTATTATTATTTTGTTATTTTATTTAAAATTAATTTTTTTTTATATGAATTTATTCATTGATTTTTTAATTTGGAATGATTTTTAATAATATATAATTAATAATCACAAAAATAATTTAAAAAGATTCTTATTGGAATGAAATTTGAATATTATCATCATTATTATTTTTATTATTATTATTAGTATTAAATTCTAATTTGAAAAAAAAAATAAAAAAATTTCTCTCTTTTCCTATTGTAACAAAAAAAAATATATACCTGCTCGTAAAAGGATAACAATAAAAACAACAATAACAATAACAACAATAAATATAAATAATATGATGATAATAATAATAATAACTGTTATTTAAAATTTAAAAACAATGATAATAATGATGATGTAAATAATAATTCAATTAAATTAATATTAATATGATTTTTTTTTTTAAATAATTAATTATAACTAGGAGAATTTTCTAGATGGGAGTGCCATTTTTTTATATTACTACTTCTCTTCTTATCACACCTGTACTTTATCACTTATCAAAACGTAACACGAAATTTTATAAATAAAAAAAAAAATGAAAGAGTTTTAATAATAGTAAATAATATTATTATTATCAATACGTTTTCTAAAATGGTCGTTATGTAATATCATTTATTATAATCTATAAAAATTTATAATAATTTAAAATAAATTGTATCAAATGGCAAGATTCTCTCTCTCTCTCTCTCTCATCGGACTTTCTTACGGACGGTTTTTATTTATTTATTTATTTATTTATTTATTATCATTATTATTATGAAAATGTTTTAAAAAATTTGCAAACATTGCATATAAAAGCCTCGT
>NW_002987248.1:69875-72339 GCF_000006295.1 Pediculus humanus corporis | reverse complement strand
AAGATGAAAAAAAATTCATTTATATTAAAACTAATTAACTAATTAACTAAATTTAAATGGAATAAAAACTTCCCTTTAATAAATGTGTGAGCCCCTTTTCGATGTGTTAGGACGATGACGTCAACGATGACGTCGATGATGACGTCGACGACGACGTTTATATATATATATATTTTTTTTTTTTTTAAACTTATTTATAAATGTTTAAACTTTTTTTTATTTTTTTATTTTTTTGTTTTTGTTTTTGATTGTGTAAATTTAAACTGTCAACCTTTTTTTTTTTTTTTTTTCCCAAAATGCCTTCTTTTGTGTCTTTTCTTTAAACATCATTTTTTCATTTATTTTTAAAATGTTTTTTTTTTTTTTTTTGTGGAAAACTAGCGGCGTCAACAACAAAGATCGTCTAGAGAAAACCCTTCACCTAAACACAAACTATAAAAAAATGAATTTTTTATTATTAGGTAGGGGGGGGTAGGGGGTAGGGGGAAGTAATTAATATTGTTTTTCTTACCCTTTTTTTTCCGTTAAAGAAAAAAAAAAAAAAAAAAAATTATTTTTGATTTCTTTTCGTGTTATTTAATGCTACCATTCCTAGTACCCAATTGGTGCGACTGTAAAAATAAAATCATCAATATAAATCGGGGGGTAATGAGTCGGGGTATGGTGTAATTAATGATAATAAATTACCGTGATAAAAGATGATTCTCCAACGCCGCCGCTACCACCACCACAACCACCCCTCCTAGCTAAAGTCGCTTGTAATTTTTGAAGTTGAGACAAAAGTGAGGCATTGTCATCTTCTAAAGTGTCTAATTTTTTTTTATATTGAGCGTTTTCAGACTGAAGTGTTTCAACTTTTCTTTCAAGCGTGTCCATGTATTCTTTTTTTTTCCTTCTGCTTTCTTGTGCTGAGATCTAAATAATCAAATGTAAAATAATTTTTTTTTTTTTGTTATTTTTTTCTCTCTCCCTCCCTCTATCAAGTCTCTCCTTCTCTCTCTCTCTCTCTCTCTCTCTCGTACCTTATTTTTAATTTTTCTCCTGATTTTTTTAAGTGATTTTTCTTCTTGTTTTGTTAGTGGAAGACGAGTAGGTACTGGATAACCCTCGGCCATTAAAGTTCTTTTTTCTTCTTCCGTTAACATTAATATCCCGGTTGATCCTTTCTGTAATTTTTAAAAAAAAAGATTATTATTATTATCATTGTTGTCGTTGAGCAGAATAAAATAATAAAAATTTTTTTTTTGTTTCTTACAGGCTGACTACTGATGAGTGGAGTGTGTATTGGTTGTCGGGATGAGGATGACAGGTACACTCTTGAATTTCTTCTCAATTCTGTCGATTCAGAAGGAATACTCTCGCTGTCACTGGTGGTCGATGAAGGTGGAGTCGGAGGTAATGTAAAACCTTTTTATTTAAATAATAAAAACCCCGTTAAAATTGTTTCGAAAAGAAAAAAAAAAAAGGTATCGGTTGTTTTTTCGAATGAAATAATTTACGTACCTGTGCCAGGTTCTAATTTAATATTTAACTTTGAATAAACTCCTCTCGGCAACAGCAATGCCGGTTGTTTGAGAACGCTTTGACCGCAAGGTTTTAACATGGGTTTTCTCGTCTGTACAATAAGAAATTTTTTTTTTATTTTATTAAAGGGGGGGGTTAATAAAAAAAAAGGGGGAGGGGGATCACTTACCCTTTGAACGTAAGAATCTGACGAATCCGGTGACATTGGACACGATTCTGGACTTGCGGGACAACTAAGTGGTTCGTCCTTTATCGAAACTGGTGTTATTTTACCATCTTTACTCTGACATCGTCCCGTGGCTGTGTTTAATGATATCGCGGGAAAACATTCTTCGTCCATGTCTACGGCCCCCCAAAAAAAAAAAAAAAAAAAAAATGGAAAAGTTAAATAATTTTTATGTAAACCGGTGGTAGGTTAAGATGAATGATGATGATGATGGTGACGCGATATCCATTTTGATATTGAACACAAAAAAAAAAAAATTGAGAACGACGAACGCCTTTGGGAATGAAGTGTGGGTGATGTATGCACGCATGAGTCGGACTTGTTTCATTAAATCCGAGAAAAATCGTTTCGTAGTTTACATAACCGACTTTAATTTAGATTAATTAATTTTACATTGGTTCAGGTTTGCACGATGTTAATGTTAATGATGATGACGATGACGATAGGTGAAAATCGTTGAGTTGAATTGTTCGAATGAGACAACAACCATTTTCGCGAAAATTCCTTTCGAACAAAAAAAAAAAACCCAACGGTTTTCGTGTCGAGTATTTTAAATTTTAAATAAATTTGCTGGAGGAAATGAAAGAAAAAAAAAATCTATACCACCCCCACCACCACCACCACCCCCACCACCTTTCGTTTTCAACTTTCCCCCGAATCGGTTGATCTACTTTCGATGTAATTTATTACACGCCCCATTCTTTATGTGGTATT
>NW_002987248.1:62375-64875 GCF_000006295.1 Pediculus humanus corporis | reverse complement strand
ATTTTGGACATTTTAAGATGATGGCTTGACTGGAAAATTTTAATTTTTTTTGTTTCTTGTACCGTTAATATGATATCGCGTCGCCATTTTTTTTTTTTTTTTTTTTTATTAAAAAACTAAAATTCGTTGCTTTTTAAATTAATGAGACGACATTCTCGTAAAAGTAAATGAGTTGTTTTGTTAATGAATAAAAAAAAAAAGGTAAAAACTCACCGTCGATTCGATCTAAACTTATCGGAGAATCCGGACTCGAATCTCCATCTGAATTTAAACTGTAGGAATGTTCCGTTTTTATTGGTACAGTGCCCAATGCAGCATCCGTCATCAAACGATCGTGTAAGATGACTTGAGGTTTGACATCCAAAAAGGCCGCACTCCATTCTTGTAAATCCGAATCCGATGTTCCTCTAAATACTTCCGTTATAGACTGAAACGAAAATCAAATTAATTAATTAATTTCTTTTCATTATTATTATTATTATTATCACGACGCAAATCAATAAATAAATTTAATCGATCTGTATCGATTTTAATCAATTGAAACGCTGGTAAAGAAAAAAATTTTAAACGTGGATGATGTAAAAATATACAATAATAATAATAATAACGATCACCGAAAACACATGGATGACATTTAATATAAACCATTAATAATAATAATAATAATATTATCGTAAATTTGATTAAGGCCGAACACGTTCAAGACCATTAAAAAAAAACAACAAATTTGCCATTTTCATAATTTCCATGAGCGGTAGTTAAATGCGCGTAAAAAAAAAACTTGTTTTTTTTTTTTATGGAACCTTAAATATATATTTTTTAATTCGTTCGCAGCAGGATTTGTGCGTGAGTGCGTAAATAAAAACGAAGTGGGGAGAGGGAGGGATGAGCGGAAAAGGAAACGAAAATCAAATTTAATAAAAATAAAAATGGCGGGGGGCCAGTTTTTCTCGTCATTGAAATTAATTTTTTTTTTTTTTTTTTTTTTTTTTTGACGAAGGTTTTTGATTAAATGCCCAGTTGAAAAAATATAAATTTTCGAATCAATTATCATTATCATTATTATTATTTTTTTCTAAAACTTTATAAAAAATGGGGTTAATTTAAAGGGCAGTGCGGTTGGGCGGGAGGTCCAGCAAACGATTTCCGTTTTTTTGGAAGCATTTAACACAAACACAGTCACCCCTTTTTCTTTCGGGGTAGGACGTTTGTTTGACACTGTTTTTATAATTTTTTTTTTTTTCATAACTTTTTTCTTAACACTTGTTTCCCCCTCAAACCACTCCCCCCCACCCTCCCCTCCACCCCTCTTAGTTAAAAGAAAATTTTTTGTAAATTTTTGTCGGAGTATTATTATAATATCGTCATCATCGTCGTCGTCGTCGACATTTAATAAATAATTGAGGGTTTAAGATTTAAATTGTTAAGTCGTGAGACATTATTTTTTTTTCTCTTACAAAACGAAACCGTCCGTCTTTTATAAATAAATAAATAATAATAATAATAATAATAATAATAATAATAATAATAATAAATTTTTTTTTTAACAATATCGAATTGAAAAAAAAAAAAAAAACAAAATGGAGCCGAGAGGAATTTTTTTTTTTTGTTTTGTTAAGTAAAAGTTTATGTTACGTACTCGAAAATATAAGAGAGAAAGAGAGAGAGAAAGGAAAAAATGAAAAGGCACACACAATGAATGATCGTGAATGAGTGAATGAATGAATGAATGAATGAATGAATGCGTTTTTTTTTTTTCAAAAGTGGGATTATTATTGAGAATAAAAAAATATAAAAAAAAATTAAAAAATGGCAATGCGCAATGTCATTGTCGAGTCATGAACGTTTACGACGATCGTTGAATTTTATTTTTTTTCAAAAAAATTATTATTATTATTATTATTATTATTATTATTATTAACCGACGTTTAGGTTTCATTGATGAAAAAAAATTTCGTTTTTTATTGAAAAAAAAAAAAAAAAACTTTTTAATTATTAATTATAATAATAATAATAATAATAGTAAAAGATTCGTCGTTATGGGTCGTTGATATGTAAAAAAACAAAAATCGTTTTATATATTATTTTTTTCGAGTGGCGAATCTCTCTCTCTGTCTCTCTCTCTCTCTCTCTCTTTATTTTTCTGTCTCTGTCTCTTTTCCTGTTTTTGCCTTTTTTCTTTCTATGTATTCATTCTCTCTCTCTCTATCAGTTTGTTTTTGTGTTTCTTTTCTTCCTCTTCTCTCTTTCTTCTCTGTTTTTTCTTTCTCTCTATTCCTATGTCCTCTCTCTCTAACCTCTTCTCCTTCTGTCTATGTCTTTTCTCTCTCTTTCTCTTTCTCCCCCTTTTCCCTCTCCTTTTGTCTCTGATCTTTTTCTCATTCTCCTAGTTTCATTCCCTCTGCGTCTTTTCTTTCTCTCTTCCTGTCCTATCTCTCTCTCTCTCTCTCTCTCTCTCTCTCTCTCTCTCTCTCTCTCTCTCTCTCTCTCTCTCTTTATA
>NW_002987248.1:51758-61253 GCF_000006295.1 Pediculus humanus corporis | reverse complement strand
AGCACTATACGAATTAAACGTTTTCGTTTGCAACTTGGCGACAAAAAAAAAAAAAATTATTTAAATTTTCATTACATTAAAAAAAAAAAAAAAAAAAACGTTAATTTACAATTTCGCAATATTATTATTATTATTATTATTATTATTATTATTATTATTATTATTATTATTATTATTATTTTAAATATCGAGTTCAATTTATAATTTTTAATAATAATTTAATTTACATTTTTTTGTAGTTATTATTATTACTATTATTTTCAATTTGACATCGTTCGATCGATTCGAAATCAGTGGTACCAACTGAATAGTGAGTCAGAGTTTGTGCAAAACAAGGTACCAACATCGAAATTCTTTTCTTATCGTCGTTAACTCATGAATTTATTTATTTTCCTACTTCTTCCGGTAATTAGTTATAATTATTATTATTATTAATGAGCGAGGTTAATAATGAGAAAAACACATAAAATTTTTAATAATAATAATAATAATAATAACTATTATTATTTATATTAAATATTTTAATATTAAAAAAAAAAAAAAGAAGGTTTTTAATTGCCCCTTTTTCCCGTTTCGGGTACCTTTATTATATGATTTTCTCTCTCTCTCTCACACACAATTAATAATTCTTTTTCTTCTCTCTCTCTCTCTCTCTTTCTCTTTCTATTACCACTCATTTGACATTCGCGTTCACTAGGTAAAAATTTTTGTCGTGGAAAAATACTTGAAAATTTAAAAAAATTTAAATTTTTAAATGGAATTTCAAACGATTTAACCGTTAGCGTCACGACTATCGACGAATATCGATAATCGATCGATCGATCGATTATTATTATTATTATTATTTTATTACTAATTATTTTATTTCGTTTGCTCAATTTTTTTTTTTGCACGTAAATTAAAAAGCAAACGACATTGTTTTTTTTTTTTTTATTCTTTCATTTTTTCGTGCAAATAGAAACATTGTCGTAAGCATTTATTCGACACGACACTAATAATAATAATAATAAAAAGGGTGGAGGAGGAAAAAGAATTTTAAAAGTATTTAGATTCACCAAGGACTAGGTCAATGGCCAAAAATTTTTAAAGAAATGAATGAGTTTGCGAGATTTTTTTTTTTTTTTATTAAAAAATTTTTTTTTTTTTAAAATGGAAAATACAAGTTTGCGTATTTTAAGCGGTGCGTATTTAAAGGATGTTTAACACGATGACCTTTATTGAATTTTTTTTTAAATCAAATTTTCCTAATAACAATTATTATTATTATTACAAAAAAAAAAAAAATTTAAACATTGTTTTGTACATATTGAAAAATTCATGGATGAAAAAAAAAAAAAAAACCGTTAAAAACTTTAATAATGATAATAATAATATTCGTGTGAGGTTTTAATATTACATTTTTATCATTATTATCATTATTATTATCATTATTATTATTATTATTATTATTATTATTTTAAAAAATTTACTCAATAAAATGTAGGGATAAAATGAAATTAAATTACTTTGGGGGGGAGGAGTTTAAAAAAAAAATTTATTTATTCGACTTCGGTGAATTACGTGGGAGGGAAAAAAAATGGCGAATGTGAGATATTGTTTAAATGACTAGAAAAAAAAAAAAAATTTATTTATTTATTTTATTTTTTTATTTATTTTCCTCATTGCACATAAATAAATAAATAACTAAATAAATTTAACGAATGGAAAACGATAAGATCTATTGATATGATAGTGGTAATAATAATAATAATAATAATGGATAATTATTAAATAAATAAAATTTTGTAAAACGAAAGTTTAAATTATCTGGAAAATATTATTTAAAAAAAAAAATGGCGGGAAAATTTGAAAAAGAAAACAAAAATGGCGTCGTCGAACTCTCGTTAAATTTTTTTTTTTTTTTAAATATTGCGTTATAGTTTATATTTCGTTATAGTCTTCGGTGGTTTTTAATAGGATAAATAAATAAAATTTCCTCCCCCTCTTTCCTCCCTCTCTCCCCCAGGTTCGAATTCAAAATTATTTCCCTCCCTTTCCCGCCGCCCCCCACCCCTTTAGTTTTATTAACGATCGAAAGTTTTTTTTTTTTTTTTTTTTATTTTAAACGAATGAAAACGTTTACCGACCGTTATTTAACATAACTAGATCAGAATAAACAAAAAGAAAAAGAAAAAAAATGGTGTCATCGATGATGATGATGATGATTTCGAATAAACATTTGAATCGTTGGTTTAAAGTGAACGATTTTTAGGTGAAAGGAACAGAAAAAAAAAAAGTGGTCGAGATATAACGGAAGTATAAAGAAATTTTATATGTTCTGCCTTTCTAAACGAGTTCCGGTTTGGGGTTTTTTAAAATAAACTTTACTATTATTATTATTATTATTATTATTATTATTATTATTATTATTATTATTATTATTATTATTATAACGCGGGTAAAAGGATTTCGCTAGAGTTTCGCGAATGAAACTTTTTTATTTTTATTTTGCTTTGAGATTATTTTCGTTATCGTTTTTGGAATTCTTTTTTCTCTCTCTCTCTCTATCTCTCTGTCTTTGTCCACGATCGAATTTCCAGTTTATAAAATTCTAAACCGCTGGAAAATGGAGAATCGCAACAAACAAACAAACAAAACGAGAAAATTAATAATAATAATAATAATTTTTTTTTTTTTTTTAGGAAATTTTAAAAGTTCGAGTAAGAAAACTGATTTGATCAGGAGAGAAAGAAAGAGATAGAGAGAGAGAGAGAGAGAGAGGGAAGGATAAAACATGGAAACGTCAATTTCATTACGTAAAAGGTACGAGTACTTTTTTTTATTTGTGTCGTTGTTACTCATTCGGTAAATCACATAAAAGTTATTGAACCTGAAAGAAACAAAAAAAAAAAAACGGCACGGCAAGGTGAACGAGGCCCAAATGAAAATCAATCACCTTTGCTAATTAAACAGAGAGAGAGAGAGGAGATTGTGAGATGAATGAACTTCTTCTACTTCTTTGCTTGCTTGGAATTTTTTTGGCAAAATCTACTTACTATACCGATCGACTTCCTACACGATTCCATTGATGAAAGAGAGAGAGAGAGAGAGAGAGAGAGAGAGACGTGCGAAAAAATAAATAAAGGAAAGCAACGCAAAGGAATGCTGATGTATGTGTGCGTGCAAGCGTGCGTGCGTGCGTGAGTGCGTGAGTGCGTGCCTGCTTGAGTATTACACGAGCCTGTGTGACTTTATATACCTGCTTCATTAGAACGAAGAAGAAGAAAAAGAAGAAGGCTTGCCCGGGTGATTGTCCTTTTCGAATGTCTTTTCCCATTACGGAAAAAAAATTTTTTTATTTATTTTCTTATTAATTTCGATCGATCGATCGATCGATTGTATGATGAAATATTATTCGGAAAAAAAAAAAAAAACGTTTCCCGTTTTGTTTTTCTTTTTCTGTTTATGTTATTAATTATTATTATTATTATTATTATTATTATTATTATTATTATTATTATTATTATTATTATTATTTATATTGTTGGTATTGACAGTTAGTTTGACGTTTCGTATTGAATTCGTTAGTTAGCGATGAGTCTAAAGTACAAAAAAAAAAAAAAATTTCAATTTTTTTTTTTTCTTTTAAATAAACTCAAATCGAATTTAACGACCACGACAAACAACAACAACAACAACAACAATCAACGACAATCGTTACAATTTTATCGATTTTTTTAGCACTTTTTTTTTTTTTTTTTTGGAAAGGGGGAAATTTCGAGAATCGATTTATCGAATCGTTTTTTTTTTTTTTTTACTCCCTACATCGATAGATCGAATTCATGTTGAAAAAAGGAAATCTTATTATCATCATTATTAATAATCACGACAATCTTTATGATAATAATAATAATAATTTTAATGAGACGTATGAGTCGTGTTCGGTGGTGTAAATAAAAAAAAATTGACGCGGGAAAATTGTCGCGGTGCGTTACGCAACGATGACGCCACTGCCACCACCACCACCACCACCGCCGACCCCCAAATAAATTTTTTTTTGTGGAAAAATAAAAAAAAATAAAATTCGAATCGTGTGAAAATATTTTTTTTTTTTATTTTGAAAAATGAGGTACGAAACCGGAAACAGAAAAAAAAAAAAATATATGCGATCGTTCGTCGATTCGTTCGTTATTCGAAAAAAAAAAAACGTTGAACGTTGCCAAAATGGCCGTACCTACTTCTACCACTTCGTAACGGTTTTTTTTTTGTTTGACATTTTTTTAACATATATATATATATATATATATAAATTATCATTATTTGACTCCCACGTAATTATTATTATTATTATTATTATTATTATTATGACTCGTACGTATTACTTAATTAAATTCGAAATAAAAATAAATAAATAAATAAATAAAAAATCGTGGAAGGAAAGAAAAAATTTATTAAAAGTTTTTTTTTTAAAAAAAAATAAATGATTTCGACATTTTAATAATAACTCGTTTGATTAATTACGTAAAAAAAAGGTAAATGGTAATTTTACCTGATTTTTAATTAATAAATAAATCATTCTTTAACGCGGTTAATTAATTAAGTAAAATAATAATAATGATGATGATAATAATGTAAATAAATGTTTCTTCCTTCGTTAAATGTCGGTGGTCGTGCTTTTGTTTTTAATTCTTTTTTTTTTTCTTTTTTTTTTTTTTAACGGACGAATTCAACGAAAATAATTATTATCATTATTATTATTTTTAAAATGAAATTCTAGTGACACTGATAATAAAAAACAAAAAAAATTTTTTTTTTTTTTTTTTAAGGAGTCGAAATGAGAATTCGAAAAAAATTTTTTTTTTTAAATAATAATGACAGCGATGTTTGTATATGAAATTTTATTTTGACCTTTGAACTCATTTAAGTAACGTTCATATCACTCACGACCGACGCGTTATCAATAAAGAAATTTTAATTTTTCAAATATTACTACTACTACTAATAATAATAATGATGATGATAATAATAATAAAAATAAAAATTTGAGAAAACTTTTAAAAATTAAATTTTTTTTCTGTTAAAAGAGAGAGAGAGAAAAAGGAAATGAGTGAGAGAGAGTGAGAAAATGACTGAGATACAGTGAGAGAGAGAGAGAGAGAGTGTATGGGAGGCTGAAAGAGAGTGACAGAGAGAGAGATTTCAACAAATTCAATAAGGAGCAAAATGATCGACGAGTAATCTCTTATTATTATTATTATTATTTTAAAATGTAATTACGTAATAAATTATTTGTAACGTAACAAACGTACTGATAAATTACGTAATCAATTATGATAAAAAAAAAAAATCAAAATGTTTTACTTAAAAATTATTATTATTATTATTATTATTATTATTATTATTATTATTATTATTATTATTATTATTATTATTATTATTATTATTATTATTATTTTTAAAGATCGTGAGTCTTTAAATTTTTTTTTTTTTTTAGAAATCAAACTCTTATTAAAAAAAAAAAAAATGAATTACCATAGAGTAAATAAATAAATAAATAAATAAAAACAATTTTTTGAGGGTAGTAGAGCGAGGCGTGGTAATAGAAAAAAAAAAAATATATATATATATATACATTCATGTTTATTATTATTATTATTATTATTATTATTATTATTATTTTTAGCAGGAAGTTTACTTCATACGTTGACACGATTTATGTTTTTATGTAAAATCATCGATTGTGCTTTAAATGGAAAGAGAATTTTTTTTTTTTTTTTAAAAATGTCCTCGAGGAGAACTATTTATAAGGAAGAATGAAAGAGGGAGAGCGAGGGGGAGGGGAGGGAGGGGGAGAGGGGAAATAATGAAAGCAAAAAAAAAAAAAAATCATCCCACGCATTCGACAACAACAACAACAGATCATGATGAATCTAATTATTAAGTTTTGTTTTTTTTTTTTTTTTTTCTTTCCTTTCTCGTCCTCTTTGCTTTTAAGAACCAACAAAACAAACAAACAAACAAACAAACTCGTGTGTTTGTTTAATAACGACTAATAAAAAAAAAATGAAAAAAATTAAAACTAAAACATAATAAACACAAACGATTTTGTTTGTTTTTTTAAATTACTTTTCCCGAATATCCCAACAACGAAACGATTAATTTTTTTTCCCTAACCGGAAATAGATAATTTACAAATACGATTAAACGAAATCATCATTTTCTGTTTTTTTTTTTTTTTTTTTTTTTTTAGGGAGAAATGGGGAGACTGTGAAGACAACCCGGAAAACAAACGCAAATTCAATCGGTAAGTTTTATTTTATTTTATTTTTTTACAAGAGAGGAAAGAAAAAACAATCGTGATCTCTCTCTCTCTCATCAATTTTATTTCTCATGTTTGTTGCTTTTCGTAACAACAACAACCGACAACCGACAATCGACAATCGACAACACTTTTCTTTGTTAACAACAATACATTTATATATTTTCTGGACTTACATCTCATGTTACGTAATTTAAATTTTTTTTTTATTTTTTTTCTCTTGCGCGTTGTTTTCGATTAACACACTTAATAAAAATAATAATAATAATAATAATAATAATAATAATAATAATAATAATAAGAGTTATACAACAAAATTTTTTTATAAGGGAAAAACGCGAAGGGATAAATTATTACTGGAATTAAAATGGCGGACGAATATGTTTTTTTTATAAATTAACTCTCTCGTATTTTTGCTATGAATGCATGTAAAAGTGTTGAAAAATTATGAAAATGCTGGAAAAAATTTCTCCAGGGATGAAATTTATTTCTCCATACTGGAAAAATTTTTACATTAAACTTTTTATTGAAAAATTTAACTTTCTCGCAATGACTTTTCAAATTTTTTTTTTTGGAGCGCGCAATTAAAAATGTTTCATTCCATAGAGTAAAAAAAAAAAAAAAAAAAAAAAAACTTTCAATTTATTATTAAATAATTATTTTTTTTTTATGTGTGTGTGTGTGTGTCGTAGGTCATGATTTTGCGGTTGTTGTGTTTGTTGTTGTTGTTGTTGTTATAAGAGAAAGAATTTTTTTTTTTTAATAACCGGAATTTCATTTATTTATTTAAAAAAATGGCTCGTTCGAAAGATTGCAAATCGGTTGTTTAAAGAAACAAGAAAAGAAGGGAGGAAGGAAATCTAATAATAATAATAATAAACTCCGACAGATATCAGACGCACGCACCGGATATAAAAACAACAACAGCAACAGTTTTTTTTTTTTGTTTTGTTTTGGGTCTCTGACCTTCTCAACAGCTTTGATTCATTCAAGGACTTTTTTCTTTTTACGGATGAAATAATTTTCGAGTCTTGTGTACGCCGCCATTAAAAAAAAAAACTTTTTAAAAAGTCTGGTCTCCCTTTCGAGTGATTATATAAATCGGAAAATAAACCGGAAAGGGAAAATAACCGGAAATGGTGATCATTCATCGATCAAATTCTTTAAAAATTCGTTACGAACGTGCAAATAGAAAATCAAACTTTTCCCCAAAAGGTTATTCGAACGTGGAAGTAAAAAAGGGGAAGGAGGAAGAGGGAGGGCGGGGACAGGAGAAAATAGGCGGGAAAATCAATCGCGGGACGATTTATTATTATTATTATTGAAAAAATTCGAAACCCGAATTTTTTTTTTTTCTGGAAAATTTTCGACCTAAAAAAAAAAAAAAGAAAAGTTTTAAATTTCAATTTCGCACGATTTAAAATTAAATTAAATTAAATTAAATGACGACGTACGTACTCGATAAATACTATTATTATTATTAATATTTACATTAAGAAATTCGAGTTGTTATTTTCATAATTCTCACGTGAGAAATTTATTATTATTATTATTATCATAACGAATCGAATCGAATCTTTTCTACCTACGTTTTTTTTTTTTTTTTAATATAATTAAAAGTTAATCATCGGGAGGTCGTCTTGTAACGGTCGGACATTTTTTTTTTTTTTTTTTCGTGGTATTAACGGACATTAAGACTCGATTATTATTATTATCATTTTGAAAATTATGTCAAAACGCACGAGAGGAGGACAACCTTTTTCTTACAAATAATTTTTTCCAGGTTAAAAATGTTAAAAATCCTTCAAAATTGAATAATTAATAGGACGGCTATAAGATCGAATTTAAAAAATTAATACGTATATAAACGGCGACTATCCATTTTTTTATCAAGGACTTAACCTGAATTCCGTAATCAATACCTAATCGATAATATTTTATACCTAAAACCGTCATTATTGTATTGATTTTTTTTTTTTTCTTAAAAGTTTTAATTGACCTACCGCAATTGGAATAAGTAAAAAAAGCTTCAAAGATTTTTCTCACACGCCTACTCCACCCCCCCCCCCTCGTCCCCCACCCCCTCCCATCCACCTCAACCTCCTCCTCTCTACGTATTTTTAAAAATTTAAGTTTAGTGATGATGATGATAATAATAATTTATTTATTTTAAATACGTATTCGATTCGAGTTCAACAAACCTTTTTTTTTCTTTTTTTTTTTTTTTTTCTTATTTTGTTGCATTGTCTAGACAATGATGAATCGTTGAACTAAATTTTTTTTTTCTTTTTTTTTATATTTATTATTATTATTATTATTATTATTATTATTATTATTATTATTATTATTATTATTATTGTATTTTATTGTTTTTTCTTTTTTTTTTTTCATTCTTTCATTTATTTATTATTTATTTCTTTTGTTTTATTAATTTTTATTATTGATTTTGCAAAATTTTTTTTCTATTTATTATTATTATTAATATTATTATTATTATTATTATTATTAATATTATTATTATTGATGATAATAATAATGATTTTTTTTTCTTGCCCAATCCATTTAAAAAGTAAAATCAATTGGGAAAAATTTTATGTATTTATTAATGAAGTTAATAAAGTACGCGGCGTTTTCTTTTTCAATTTGAATATTATTATTATTATTAACTATTATTATTATTATCATCATCATCATTATAATTATCACGTTAGGTTTGTTGCCGGTTTTTTTTTTTTTATTTATACGCGCGTTTTGCAAAAAAGAAAAGAAAAAAATTTTTTAATTAAGAATCTAGGAGAGAGAGAGAGAGAGAGAGAGAGAGAGAGAGAAAGTTTAAACGCGAGATTTTTTCAAATAGATTATTGATTTATTGATTTTTATTTATTTATTTATTTATTCATAAAATAGTTAATGTGAAAATATTCTTATTCGAAAATACTTAAAAAAATTTATGTATTTATTATTATTATTATTAATTAATTTCTTTATTTATTATTATTATTATTATTAATAAACGTGATTAACAACTTCGTGTGTGTGTTGATGTTTTGTTGTTGTTGTTGTTGTTGTTGTTTGTTGTTTGTTGTTTGTTTTTGTTGTTTTTTTTTTTAAATAATGAAACAAACTTTCTTACAAAAAAAATTTCGATGAAAGAAATCGATGAAGGAAAATATTTAATAATAATAATACTAATAACT
>NW_002987248.1:46147-51386 GCF_000006295.1 Pediculus humanus corporis | reverse complement strand
AGAGAGAGAGAGAGAGAGTTTGACACGGTAAAAACTTGCTGAACGAGCAGAGTCGAAAAAAAATTTTTTTACACTCGTTAAGAGAAAATGAAGTCGTTTCCATTTCTATAAAACGTTTTTTGTTAGTTAAAAGAATATAATTAACATAATTAATGAGAATGAAAAAATTATTATTATTATGAGAAAACACTTTAAACAAATTCGTTCTTCGATTTTTTGTTTTAATAAATTTTTTTTCTATATGAAAAAAAAAAGAAAATTCTGGAAACGTTTTGAAACGAGTTAAACTTTTTTATAAATGTCAAATATTTCATAACTCGATTAGACATTTAAAAAATAAATAAATAAATAAGGTTGAATTACTACGTACCTGATTTTAACGAGATAAATAATAATAAAGAGGAAAATGGGGTGGGGGGTGGGGGTGGGAAAAGTTAGGAAAATCGTCCGGGAAAAAAAAATTTTCACGAATGGATGCGAGAAAAAAACGTTCGATTTGTCTTTTGTTGTTGTTGTTGTTGGAGCGTGTGGGTTTTTTAAAAATAAAAAATTTCGCGGGTTCGTTAGCAGAAGAAAACGTTTTCTACTTCCACGTTAAAAAAAAAAAAAACAGGTCATGGATGTTTTTAAATTTAGTTTCCTATAATAATCAGACTCTTAGTTCTTCTCCTCTCTCTCTCTCTCTCGATTTCGTCGTGTCTGCGGCGTGTTTGTCTTGTTTTATCATCATCATCATCATCATTATTATTATTTTTTCTTCTGCTTCTTTTTATTCTATATACTCATCCCGTTTCGACGGTTATTTTTTTAACTTTTTATGAACGATCTCCTCGTCGCCCTTTACCTTTCAAGATTCTTTTTTTTTTTTTCGTCTCTCAACCTGTTTTTGAAATGAAATTTTTTTTTTTTTTTTTTTAATGTTAATCACGTCAACTTTTTTTTTTTTTTTCGATTCGTTTATGGTCCGCATAAAAAAAAAAAAAAAATAAAATAAATAAATAAATAAATAAATTTTTCCAATCCTTTCGACATTTTATATAAATATTTAAAAGGTTTTGAACTCGTAATAAAATACGCACGTTTTCATTTTTTTTTTTTTTTTTTTTTTTTTTTTGGCAAGTTTAAATTTTATTTTATTTTTATTTTTATTACTTATTTGAATTTGTCATCGTTATGCGCGTAAAATTTTTTTTTTATTTATTTATTTACGTTTTATTTCCCCCCGAAAAAAGGGCTTGAAACATTTCTTTCCGTATGGTTTATATATATATATGAGTATTAATATCACGAATAATATCGAGAATTTAATTTTTTTTTTTTTTTTTAAATTAATTTTCTTACTAATACGATTAATAATAATAATAATAATGATAATAATAATAATAATGATAATGATAATAATAATAATGATGATAATGATAATGATAATGGAAAAGATTTGACCGTTAATAATTCATAAAAATATTCGATTAATGTCGGAAAAGTAATAAAGTATGATTTTTTTTTTTTGTTAACGTGGAAAGTAAAATCATGACTGAACGTTAAAAGTTTATTTATTTTAAAAGTTGTAACGATCGATCGATCGATAAATCGATTAATCGAACGTTTAATTAATTTAAAAAAAAGAAAAAAAATTTATTTATTTATTTATTAAAAAAATTACGAAATAAAATAGAATCGATCGATCGATGTGACGACTTCTTTTTTTTTTTTTTTTTTTTTGGGGTTTCGATGGAAAAATTCTCCTAAATTATATATATTATTTATTTCCTTGAAAACCTTGTTGAAAAATTATTATTATTATTATTATTATTATTATTATTATTATTATTATTATTATTATTATTATTATTATTACTATTTGAATTAATGGGAGAAAAATTTAAATAAGTTTCGAATTTTTTATTTAACGTGATAGATTCTAAAAATAAGAGAAACCACGTGTTTCGCGGGCACGTACGCACACGCAGGCACGCAGGCACGCACGTACAATAACTATTTCTTATTTGATCTCTCTCTCTCTCTCTCTCTCTCTCTCTCTCACTACCTCTTCTATGATTCTGCACCTCTTTCTCTCACTCTCACTACTATTTCTTGTATATTTCTGTGCCTCTCTCTCTCACTCTCTGTCTTTCTTTTACTTCTAGATTTCGCGGAGCTCCTTCTCTCTCTCTCTTTCTCTCTCTCTCTCTCTCTTTCTGTTTCTTAATAATTAACGAAAATAAAAAGAAAAAATTTACAAATAAATAAATTAAAATTCATTGGAATTAGGTAAACGCGGTTATCTTAATGATGTTTACAAAGTTGATTGACGAATTTAATCCGATTTCAAGGTTTCATTTCATTCTTAATTAAATATATAAAAAATATCATTATCATTATTATTATTATTATTATTATTATTATTATTATTATTATTATTATTTTCAAATTTACGAAATGCGACAAATTTTATTTTATTTTTTTTGCGAATAAAAAATCGATCGACGTGATTTGCTGTAAACGAAAGAATATTTTTTTTAATTTTATTCCCACTCGAATTATTACTATTATTATTATTAATATTATTATTATTATTATTAGTATTATTATTATTATTATTATTATTATTTTGACTTTCTTAAGATTTTCTATATTTGTTTTTTACGAGGCCGAGATAAGAAAATTTAATAATTTAATATGGTTTAACGCATAACAAAAATAAAATAAAAAGATTTATTTTTTCCCGTGATTTGTGTGCGTGTGCGTGTGTGCGTGCGTGTTGTCGTTCCAACGTGTAACAAGATAAAAAGGTATACCATAAACTTAAAACAATAAGAGAGAGAGAGAGAAAGAAAATTTCAATCATCATTTTTTTTCTTCTTAACTTTTGTTTTCGAAATTATTTGTTTCGTTAAAAAGTTTTTAAAAGCTTTTTTTTTTTTCTTTTTTTTTTTTTATTATGTTGCATAAATTTTTTTACGACCGTTATTTAGTCATTGATGACTGTTACGACTATTGGTACTCCTGTAATTATAACCAACGTTATCAGTCATAATATTTTTTAAATTTTTTCACATTAAAAAAAACTCAACGACAAAAACAAAGAATGAGTTTTTTCTTTTTCTTTTATTCCACAAAAAAAAAAAAGGAAAAATCGAAATTAAAAATAGTAATAATAATAATAATGATAATGATAAAATAATGTTGTTGGCATTTAAAATGAATCGAATATAAAGTTGCAAAGTGAAATAAAAGAAAAATTTTATTATGATTGGTGAAATAAAACAAAATGAAAAAAAATAAAAAGTAACGAGAATAATAATAATAATAATAATAATAATCATTATTATTATTATTATTATTATTATTTGATTGGCGAGAAAGTCCGTAGCAGTAGGTAGAAGATTCAACTTTCCAATAATAAATTTTTATTTTTCCAAAAAAAAAAAAAAGAAACAATTATGGCTTTAAAAATTATCGATCGTCGATTTGACAAAAAAAAATAGTAAAAGTCAAATATTTGACTTTCGTTAAATAAATCAATATTAAAATTATTATTATTATTATTATTATTATTATTATTGTTTTTCCAGCACAAAAAAAAAAAAATTTTTTTCGATTCGAACGTTTTCATTTTAAAATTTTTTTTACGTAAGTTAAACATTACTTTTAAAAAAGGAAAACGTATATAGTTACCGGGGGAGGGGGAGGGTAAATAGAAGGAGAAAGCGAAGGGGAAGAGAAGGGGGAGGGAGGGGGTAAGGTGAACGCGCAAAATAATACGCGCGTTTTTCAAAAAAAAAAAAAAATTCAATACGTAAATAATAAAAATTACGCGTTCGTTACGAAAAAAAAAACGCATTTGCAGTGTGCGTGTATACTAAGGGCAAGGTCGTTATAAACAAAACCTATGACGTCATAAATTTCAATTTTTTTTTTTTTTTTTTTTTTTTTTTTTTTGCCCAGGGCAAACAATAAATATTTTTTAATATTAATGGGTGTGTGGGAAAAAAAAAAAAAAAAAAATTGGAACCCCCTTATCCCCCCCCAATTATTATCCTTATTATTATTATTATTATTATTATTATTATTATTTTCCAAAGGTAAAAAGCTCGAAATGTTTGTCGGTTCATTTAATTTAACGGGTTTTTTTTTTTTTTTTTTTTTTTTTTTTTTTTAATCGTCAGTTTGTTCATCCAACTGCGTAATTGTTCAGAAAAATTTTTTTTTCAATTCAAAATAATTAATATCGAAAAAAAAAAACAATTGAAACGTTATATTGCCAATCGTTTTTTTAAAATTTTCTTTAATTATTATTATTATTGTTTTAATTAAGGTTTTGTTTGAGTATGGTTGTGCGCCGGGTGATCACACACACACGCGCGTGCGTGCTAATTTTTTCGCTTTTTTTTTTTTTTTTTTTTTTTTTTTAGAAAACAACAAACAGAACTCGATCGTTATAACTTTAAAATATCGTTCATGTCTTCATCATCAAGCGTAAAAATTATGCGTATACGCACGTGCGTAAATAATTTTTTTAATGATGATAATGATAATACGTCGCGTTCGCTCGGAATTGCAATGGCTAAAGGTTTTCCTGAAATTTTTCCGAGATTTTTTTTTTAAACGCGCGCGTTTTTTCCTCAAATTGATTTTTAAAAATGTGGGGAAGAAGGGGAGAAGAGAAAATGCGTGACTATCGACATATTTACGCGCACGCGCATACGTTTTATTTATTTCTCTCCTTGAATTGTAAAAAAAAAAGAAATACCTTTTATTATTATTATTAATAATTTTTAACAATTTTATTAAAAGTTATTATTATTGTTATTATCATTATCATCAACGGTGTGTTAATAACAATTTTAAAGTAATTTAATGCCGCGAAGTTGAGAGAGTAAAAGGAAAAAACTATTATTATTATTATTATTTATAGTATTAGTATTAATATCTTCTTCTTTTTCACTTGTATCATCATCATCATCCTCATCTTCATCATCATTATTATTATTGAAATTCGTTACGAATTGAGTACGAAATGTTGTAGTTGTGGTAGTGCGTGTGTGCGTGTGTGTAGAGGAAAAAAAAAATTCGCAACATTTTTTTTTTTTTTTTTTTTTTTAACCTAACCTGGATTTATAATGAATGCTTTTAAATAATTTCTTTTTTTTTTTTTGTTGTTGTTGTAACGAGGGAAAATAATGCGGTTGAAAATAATAATAATAATAATAATAATGATAATGATAATGATAATAAT
>NW_002987248.1:43248-45839 GCF_000006295.1 Pediculus humanus corporis | reverse complement strand
TTATTATTATTATTATTATTATTATTATTATTATTATTATTATTATTATTATTATTATTATGAGTCATTATTATTATTATTTACTCGAATGAAATGTACGAACATATTTTTTTTTTTTTTTTTGAAAATTATGGCATTTCGTAAGATGAAGAAGATTTATAAATAGAATACAAAAAAAAAAAAATTTTTTAATTCGAAACGCGCGCGTTTTTTGTCCGTCGACGAGTTTACGCCACGTTAAAAAAATAAATAATTAAATAAAAACGCGATTTTTTCAAAGGATTTTCCATATCCGGTCGCCATTTTGTTTTTTTTTGTCGTCGGGATTATAAAGAAATAAATGCGATGCATTTCCAAGACAAAAAAACTAATGATAATAATAATAATAATAATAATAGGAATGGTTTTCTATTCATCGACACGATTTTCTGGTGACACGATGAAAAGTCGTGGCGGGAAAAAAAAATTGTTCGAAAAAAAAAAAAAAAAAAAAGTAAATGGATGTATGATTAAATTTTGATCGTTAGAATTACGAATTCGTCGTTGCCAAATTTACCAATATGGCGAAAGTAAATTTTTTTTTTTTTTTCCGTTTTTACGTTAGCGTATACGAAAAACATGGCGGAATCGAAAATCGTTATTAATTAAATGGGAAAAGTCTAAAAAAGAAAAATGAAAAAGAAAAAAAAAAAAACGGATTTTCTTCTTTGAAATAATAAAAAGAAAACATATTAAATCGTGGGAGTCGTAATAGAAAAATAAAAAGAGTAGTAAGATCGGGAGAGGGGGGAGAGAGGGAGGGAGATTAGAGAAATCCTTTTGAATGAAACTTTGAAAAAAGGAGGGAAAAAAAAGGTTTGAAAGGGAATGTTAAAAACGCCGACGCTTTTCCGACCTACGATTTCCCTCCCTCTCCCTCCCCCTTCCTACATAAATCAATTTATAAAATTTTGCATGATAATAACAACGCGACGGAAAAATAATATTTATTTATATAAAATTTCTTATGACACGACGTTCTTACGTCACGTCAAAAAAAGAAAAAAAGAAAAAAGTTTACAATGTAATAAAAAAAAAAAAAAAAAAATTTTTTTTTTATTTAATGAATTTTATTATTGTCGTTGCAAATATGAAAGTTGTGATTATTATTATTATTATTATTATTATTATTATTATTATTATTATTATTATTATTACTATACACAAAATGAAAGTGATTTTAAGTGAAAAGAAATCATTTTAGAAATAAAAATAATAATAATAATAATAATGATAATGATAAAACGATAAACAATCCCACAATCCGTACAACAATTTTTAAATAATTGTTTTATTTACGAAAAAAAAAAAAATAATAATAATAATAATAATTAAGTAAAAGGTGCCATTTTTATAAAATTTCTATTTTGGTCGAAAAAAAGATTTTTCTTTTTTTATATTTTTAATTAAATAAATAAATGAATGAATTGAAAAATTGAGAGAAAAAGAAAGTGGGAGAGAGATAAGAAAAAAAGGGAAAGAGGAGAAAAAATCTTTACGGTGAAAATGAAAAAGAATCAAAAGAGAAGTGAAAAGAGAGGGAAAAAATGAAAGAAAAGAAAATGAAAAATTAACTAAAACGATAAGAGAGAAAGAGAGAGAGAAAGAAAAGCAACAAAAAGTAGCGAATAATTCAGAAAGAGAGAATGAGAAAAACAAAAAGTAGAGAGAGAGAGAGAGAGAGAGAGAGAGAGAGATGGAGAGAAAGAAAAGCAAAAAGCCACGAATAATAGACAGAGAGAAAAATAAAAAGCAGAGAATAATTGAGAGAGAGTAGGATTAAAGCAAAAAGCAAAGAATGATACAGAAAGAGAGAGATAAGCAGAGAATTAATAAGAGAGAGAGAGAGCGAGAGAGAGAGAAAAGGAAAATGCAGAGAATGATTAGGAGAGAGAGAGAAAAGGAAAATTCAGAGAATGATTAAGAGAGAGTGAGAGAGAGAGAGACCGAAAAGGAAAATGCAGAGAATGATTAAGAGAGAGAGCGAGTGAGAGAGAGAGAGAGAGAAAAAGAAAGAAAGAAAATAAAAAATAAAAATAATAATAATTATGTGTGAGCGTTTGTACATTAAAAACAATATTACTTAATCATACGGTTGCTATAACAACAACGATAACCTCGTGTCATTCATTCACCATTTTATTTTTATTTCATACAGAAAAAAAACAAATCGTTTGAATTTTTCTTCAAAAGTGCGACAAATAATATTTAGAAATAATAATAATAATAATAATAATAATAATAATAATAATAATAATAATAATAATAATAATAATAATAATAAAATTGTAATTTACAATACAATTTTCCCGGATGATTTCTGAACTAATCGACCGACAAACAAAAAAAAAAAATGATTCGAATTTAAATTTTTTTTTTTTTTTTTTTTTATTATTATTTGCTCAATTAATTAATTAAAAATTTCAATTACGACATAAAAAACCGTGAAATTGTAAATTTAAAAAAAATTAATTTATCGATTTTTTAACAAAAAAAATTTGAATTAAGTCACAATAATAATAATAATAATAATTTATCGATCGATCGACGAA